>NC_069500.1:59671763-59906763 GCF_027579735.1 Bombina bombina | reverse complement strand
TCTGGCACACCCGCAAGACGCTTGTGAAACAAAATAGACAATGCAGAAATCTGACCTTTCAGATTACTGACTGACAATCCCTTCTCCAGACCTTCCTGGAGAAAAGACAAAATCCTAGGAATCTTAACCCTTCTCCAAGAGTAGCCCTTGGATTCATACCAATAAAGGTATTTACGCCATACCTTATGGTAAATCTTTATAGTAACAGGCTTGCGAGCCTGGATCATGGTCTCAATGACCAATTCAGAAAAACCACGCTTAAACAGAACTAAGCATCCAATCTCCAAGCAGTCAGCTTCAGAGAAACAAGATTTTGACGAAGGAAAGGACCCTGAGTTAGAAGGTCCTTCCTCAGAGGAAACCTCCAAGGTGGAAGAGATGACATCTTCACTAGGTCTGCATACCAGATCCTGCAAGGCCATACAGTAGCTATTAGAATTACAGATGCTTTCTCCTGTTTAATACGAGCAATGACTCGTGGAAGGAGAGCAAATGGAGGAAACCGATATGCCAGACTGAAATCCCCAGTAACCGCCAGAATATCTATCAGGGCAGCCTTGACCTTGAACCGTACCTTGGAAGCTTGCAGTTCTGCCGAGATGCCATCAGATCCAACTCCGGCACCCCCATTTGAGGGTTAACCTGGAAATCTCCTCCGGATGGAGAGCCCACTCCCTAGGATGAAATGTCTGTCTGCTCAGGAAATCCGCTTCCCAGTTGTCTACTTCTGGAATGTGGATGGCAAATAGATAGCAATTGTGAGCTTCTGCCTACTGAACAATCCGAGCCACCTCTTTCATGGCTAAGGAACTCTGAGTTCCTCCCTGGTGGTTGATGTAAGCCACTGAGGAGGTGATGTCCAACTGGAACCTGATAAACCGGGCTAAAGACTATTGAGGCCAAGCCATCAGAGCATTGTAAATCGCTCTCAACTCCAAGATATTTATGAGGAGAGCAGACTCCTCCAGAGTCCATATTCCCTGAGAATTTAACGAGTCCCAGACTGCTTCCCAACCCAGTAGGCTGGCGTCCATGGTCACAATCACCCAGGAAGGTCTCCGGAAGCATGTGCCCTGAGACAGATGCTCCTGAGAAAGCCACCACGGGAGAGAGTCTATTGTTGACTGATTTAAATCTATCCTCTGAGACAGATTCAAATGGTCTCCATTCCATTGTCTGAGCATGCATAACTGCAGAGCTCTCAAATGGAATCGAGCAAAGGGAATGATGTCCATGGAAGCGACCATCAGACCAATTACCTCCATACATTGAGCCACTGATGGCCGAACAGTAGACTGCAGAGAGAGGCAAGAGGAAAGAATCTGTCAGACATATTCTCATAGAAAGGGAATTTATAATGGTCCTAAGTAAACTACCTTTGTAGCTGGAACAAGGGAACTCTTTCCCAGATTCACTTTCCATCTGTGGGAACGTAGAAAAGACAAGACCTCTGTATGAGAGTTTTCTTGTTGAAAAGATGGCGCCTGAACCAATTTGTCGCCCAGGTAAGGCGCCACTGCAATTCCACGAGACCTGATCACTGCCAAGAGAGCCCCCAGAGCCTTTGAGAAAATTCTGGGAGCTGTGGCAAGGCCAAACAGAACAGCTACAAACTGAAAGTGTTTGTCTAGAAAGGCGAATCTCAGGAACTTGTGATCCCTGTTGATGGGAACATGAAGATACGCATCCTTCAAGTCTATGTTTGTCGTGAACTAACCCTCTTGGACAAAAGGAAGAATGGAAGGAATGGTTTCCATTTTGAAGGATGGTACCCTGAAAAACTTGTTGAGACACTTTAGGTCTAGAATAGGACGAAAAGTCCCCTCTTTTTTGGGAACCACAGATAGATTTGAATAGAATCCTAGACCCTGTTCCCTTACTGGAACTGAAACTATCACTCCCAGGGAAGAGAGGTCTTGAACGCAATTCAAGAACGCCTCTCTTTTCATCTGGTCTGCAGATAATCTTGAGATTCCTCTGGGAGGAAAAGTTTTGAATTCTAATTTGTAACCCTGAGATACTATGTACACAGCCCAGGGATCTTGGACATCTAATATCCAAACTTGATGAAACAGAGAAAGTCTGTCACCCCCCCCCCCACTACCTTCATACTGATTTAGACTCAGCTGCGGGTTTCTTAGATTGCTCCCCCTTGTTCAAAGACCGAGTGGTTTTCCAAGAAGACTTGAACTGTTCCTGCTTGGAAGAGGAAGACTTTCCTTTGAAGTTACGAAAGGAACGAAAATTACTTTGACGTCTTTTAGGTCTATTCTTCTTGTCTTGTGGTAAAAAAAGATCCTTTTCCACCAGTAATATCAGAAATTATTTCTGCCAAACCAGGTCCAAACAAGGTCTTACCCTTGTAAGGAAGCACCAGAAGCTTGGACTTAGAGGTAACATCCGCTGACCATGATTTCAGTCACAGCACCCTGTGGGCTAGGACAGCAAAGCCAGATATCTTGGCTCCCAGTTTAATAGCTTGCATGGTAGCATCAGAAATAAAGGAATTTGTTACTTTGAGAGCCTTAATTCGGTCTTAGATCTCCTCCAAATGGAGTCTCTACTAAAATTGAATCGGACAAGGCGTTGCACCAATAAGATGCCGCACTTGACACAGTGGCAATAAAACTGCAGGTTGCCATTGAAGACCTTGTAGCATATACATCTTCAAATAAGCCTCCAGCTTTTTGTCAATTGGAACCTTAAAAGAGCAGCTATCCTCTAAAGGGACAGTAGTTCTCTTAGCCAGAGTAGAAATGGCCCCTTCTACTTCAGGCACCGTGCACCATGAATCTTTAATGGAGTCAGCAACAGGAAACATCTTTTTAAAAACAGGAGAAGGGGAAAAAGGTATACCCGGCTTCTACCATTCCTGTGAAATAATCTCTGTGGCACGGTCTGGAACAGAGAGCACTTCCACAGTGGAAGGAACATCATAGTATTTATTAAGTTTACTAGATTTCTTAGGGTTGACAATGACAGGAGTATTGGAGTCATCCAAGGTAGCCAAAACCTCCTAACAATACACAAAGGTGTTAAAGCTTAAACCTGAAAGTTACTGCTTCAGCATTAGACAAAGGATTTATAATGTACAAATCTGAGACTTTACTCCAAGAGGCTACAGACGTATCCTCCTCCTCCGACTTATGAGGAAGGGCAACCTGTGTAGCAGCAGGTGGAACAGAAACCTTATTATCCTCTTGTGTTTTCCCTTAAACATAGGAAAAGCAGATAATGCCGAAGATACCGCAGAAGATAACTGAGCAGCAATTTCTGCAGGCAAATAAACTCCTCCAGGAGGATGAGAGGAACTACAGGGCACTGTATGTGACGCCATACAGGCTTGCGAAGTTTGAGGAGAAATCTGTGGCATTGCTTGAACAGCATCAGCTTGAGAAACATTTGGCTCAGAGGGCAATAATTTATCTTTACATTCTAAAGATCTGGCTAAATATGAGGCACAGAATTGCATAGGCGCAACAATATGGGTCTCTAGGCATAATAAGCATTTATTCAAAACAATGGGGTCAGATTCCATGTTCATAGCTGGATAAATCCCACAAAAAGGTTTTTTTTTTTTTAAATAAATAATTTTGATAAAAAAACAACAACTCACTATCACTTTAAGTACAAAGTCTCAAAAACGTTATAAAACGTTAAATAATGACAACCTCTACACTCCAGGTTTCTGAGGTGCCCTACCGTACATAAGGGAACTCCAGAATTGGTGACTCAAGTGGAACCTTGCACACCGAGACTAGCTCTCACAATGCACACTCCATGCCGACCCGGCAATACAATCTCTGCTGCAGAGATTGACGTAGACTACAGCTATACCCAAAAAAAACTTGCTTGTAGCGAAAGAAATCCAATTTTCTTCAGTCACCAAAAACTTCACTTCCTCCAAAGACAAAGAGAATGACTGCGGATTGTGGGTAGGAGAGTGACACTTAACAGCATTGCTGTGGTGCTCTTTGCCTCCTCCTGCTGGCCAGTAGTGATATTCCCACTAGTAATTGATGACGTGGACTCTCCATATCTTAGGAAAGAAAATATTGCACAAAAAAAGTTATAAGTACTCAAAGAGATCTCTCGTGTTAGAAAAAAAAAAAAAGGCAAAAGGCTTTAACATTGAAATACATACATATAGATTGCTAAAGAAAATATATTAGTGTGTGTGTACAGATGTATTTTTGTATTTATATATGTGTGTATATTTAGACATATATACACATATAAATACATACATATTTATACATTTATGGACATATATAGAAGTGCATTGAAGCCCTTTGCAGTTAAGTAGATGAAAATATGGAAAAAAAATTGTGTAATATAATATTTAATAAGTGTTATACTGTGTATTTACTGTAAATATTTCACATTTTAATGTTCTGTAAATAGCAGAATATGTTCTAAGTATTTACAAATAGATATTCCTATGTGTGTGTGTGTATATATATATATATATATATATATATATATATATATATACATACATATACCAACATACACTATATATATTCATATTCATCTATATATAGGTATAGATATATATCGTACCAAAATAACATAATTTATGTAAGAACTTACCTGATAAATTCATTTCTTTCATATTAGCAAGAGTCCATGAGCTAGTGACGTATGGGATATACATTCCTACCAGGAGGGGCAAAGTTTCCCAAACCTTAAAATGCCTATAAATACACCCCTCACCACACCCACAATTCAGTTAAACGAATAGCCAAGAAGTGGGGTGATAAGAAAAAAGTGCGAAAGCATATAAAATAAGGAATTGGAATAATTGTGCTTTATACAAAAAAATCAAAACCACCACAAAAAAGGGCGGGCCTCATGGACTCTTGCTAATATGAAAGAAATGAATTTATCAGGTAAGTTCTTACATAAATTATGTTTTCTTTCATGTAATTAGCAAGAGTCCATGAGCTAGTGACGTATGGGATAATGACTACCCAAGATGTGGATCTTTCCACACAAGAGTCACTAGAGAGGGAGGGATAAAATAAAGACAGCCAATTCCTGCTGAAAATAATCCACACCCAAAATAAAGTTTAATGAAAAATATAAGCAGAAGATTCAAACTGAAACTGCTGCCTGAAGTACTTTTCTACCAAAAACTGCTTCAAAAGAAGAAAATACATCAAAATGGTAGAATTTAGTAAAAGTATGCAAAGAGGACCAAGTTGCTGCTTTGCAAATCTGATCAACCGAAGCTTCATTCCTAAACGCCCAGGAAGTAGAAACTGACCTAGTAGAATGAGCTGTAATTCTCTGAGGCGGAGTTTTACCCGACTCAACATAGGCAAGATGAATTAAAGATTTCAACCAAGATGCCAAAGAAATAGCAGAAGCTTTCTGGCCTTTTCTAGAACCGGAAAAGATAACAAATAGACTAGAAGTCTTTCGGAAAGATTTAGTAGCTTCAACATAATATTTCAAAGCTCTAACAACATCCAAAGAATGCAACGATTTCTCCTTAGAATTCTTAGGATTAGGACATAATGAAGGAACCACAATTTCTCTACTAATGTTGTTGGAATTCACAACTTTAGGTAAAAATTGAAAAGAAGTTCGCAACACTGCCTTATCCTGATGAAAAATCAGAAAAGGAGACTCACAAGAAAGAGCAGATAATTCAGAAACTCTTCTGGCAGAAGAGATGGCCAAAAGGAACAAAACTTTCCAAGAAAGTAATTTAATGTCCAATGAATGCATAGGTTCAAACGGAGGAGCTTGAAGAGCTCCCAGAACCAAATTCAAACTCCAAGGAGGAGAAATTGACTTAATGACAGGTTTTATACGAACCAAAGCTTGTACAAAACAATGAATATCAGGAAGAATAGCAATCTTTCTGTGAAAAAGAACAGAAAGAGCAGAGATTTGTCCTTTCAAGGAACTTGCAGACAAACCTTTATCTAAACCATCCTGAAGAAACTGTAAAATTCTCGGAATTCTAAAAGAATGCCAGGAAAAATGATGAGAAAGACACCAAGAAATGTAAGTCTTCCAGACTCTATAATATATCTCTCTAGATACAGATTTACGAGCCTGTAACATAGTATTAATCACAGAGTCAGAGAAACCTCTTTGACCAAGAATCAAGCGTTCAATCTCCATACCTTTAAATTTAAGGATTTCAGATCCTGATAGAAAAAAGGACCTTGTGACAGAAGGTCTAGTCTTAACGGAAGAGTCCACGGTTGGCAAGAGGCCATCCGGACAAGATCCGCATACCAAAACCTGTGAGGCCATGCTGGAGCTACCAGCAGAACAAACGAGCATTCCTTCAGAATCTTGGAGATTACTCTTGGAAGAAGAACTAGAGGCGGAAAGATATAGGCAGGATGATACTTCCAAGGAAGTGATAATGCATCCACTGCCTCCGCCTGAGGATCCCGGGATCTGGACAGATACCTGGGAAGTTTCTTGTTTAGATGGGACGCCATCAGATCTATTTCTGGAAGTTCCCACATTTGAACAATCTGAAGAAATACCTCTGGGTGAAGAGACCATTCGCCCGGATGTAACGTTTGGCGACTGAGATAATCCGCTTCCCAATTGTCTATACCTGGGATATGAACCGCAGAGAGTAGACAGAAGCTGGATTCCGCCCAAACCAAAATTCGAGATACTTCTTTCATAGCCAGAGGACTGTGAGTCCCTCCTTGATGATTGATGTATGCCACAGTTGTGACATTGTCTGTCTGAAAACAAATGAACGATTCTCTCTTCAGAAGAGGCCAAAACTGAAGAGCTCTGAAAATTGCACGGAGTTCCAAAATATTGATCGGTAATCTCACCTCCTGAGATTCCCAAACTCCTTGTGCCGTCAGAGATCCCCACACAGCTCCCCAACCTGTGAGACTTGCATCTGTTGAAATTACAGTCCAGGTCGGAAGCACAAAAGAAGCCCCCTGAATTAAACGATGGTGATTTGTCCACCATGTTAGAGAGTGTCGAACAATTGGTTTTAAAGATATTAATTGAGATATCTTTGTGTAATCCTTGCACCATTGATTCAGCATACAGAGCTGAAGAGGTCGCATGTGAAAACGAGCAAAGGGGATCGCGTCCGATGCAGCAGTCATAAGACCTAGAATTTCCATGCATAAGGCTACCGAAGGGAATGATTGTGACTGAAGGTTTCGACAAGCTGCAATCAATTTTAGACGTCTCTTGTCTGTTAAAGACAGAGTCATGGACTCTGAATCCATCTGGAAACCCAGAAAGGTTACCCTTGTCTGAGGAATCAATGAACTTTTTGGTAAATTGATCCTCCAACCATGATCTTGAAGAAACAACACAAGTCGATTCGTATGAGATTCTGCTAAATGTAAAGACTGAGCAAGTACCAAGATATCGTCCAAATAAGGAAATACCACAATACCCTGTTCTCTGATTACAGATAGAAGGGCACCTTTGTAAAAATTCTTGGAGCTGTAGCTAGACCAAACGGCAGAGCCACAAACTGGTAATGCTTGTCCAGAAAAGAGAATCTCAGGAACTGATAATGATCTGGATGAATCGGAATATGCAGATATGCATCCTGTAAATCTATTGTGGACATATAATTCCCTTGCTGAACAAAAGGCAAGATAGTCCCTTACAGTTACCATCTTGAACGTTGGTATCCTTACATAACGATTCAATATTTTTAGATCCAGAACTGGTCTGAAGGAATTCTCCTTCTTTGGAACAATGAAGAGATTTGAATAAAACCCCATCCCCTGTTCCGGAACTGGAACTGGCATAATTACTCCAGTCAACTCTAGATCTGAAACACAATTCAGAAATGCTTGAGCTTTTACTGGATTTACTGGGACACGGGAAAGAAAAAAATCTCTTTGCAGGAGGTCTCATCCTGAAACCAATTCTGTACCCTTCTGAAACAATGTTCTGAATCCAAAGATTGTGAACAGAATTGATCCAAATTTCTTTGAAAAAACGTAACCTGCCCCCTACCAGCTGAGCTGGAATGAGGGCCGCACCTTCATGTGGACTTAGAAGCAGGCTTTGCCTTTCTAGCTGGCTTGGATTTATTCCAGACTGGAGATGGTTTCCAAACTGAAACTGCTCCTGAGGATGAAGGATTAGGCTTTTGTTCTTTGTTGAAACGAAAGGAACGAAAACGATTATTAGCCCTGTTTTTACCTTTAGATTTTTTATCCTGTGGTAAAAAAGTTCCTTTCCCACCAGTAACAGTTGAAATAATAGAATCCAACTGAGAACCAAATAATTTGTTACCCTGGAAAGAAATAGAAAGTAGAGTAGATTTAGAAGCCATATCAGCATTCCAAGTCTTAAGCCATAAAGCTCTTCTAGCTAAAATAGCTAGAGACATAAACCTGACATCAACTCTGATAATATCAAAAATGGCATCACAGATAAAATTATTAGCATGCTGAAGAAGAATAATAATATCATGAGAATCATGATGTGTACTTGTTGCGCTAAAGTTTCCAACCAAAAAGTTGAAGCTGCAGCAACATCAGCCAAAGATATAGCAGGTCTAAGAAGATTACCTGAACACAGATAAGCTTTTCTTAGAAAGGATTCAATTTTCCTTAAACGAAGTACCATCTGACGTAGGAATAGTAGTACGTTTAGCAAGGGTAGAAATAGCCCCATCAACTTTAGGGATTTTGTCCCAAAATTCTAATCTGTCAGACGGCACAGGATATAATTGCTTAAAACGTTTAGAAGGAGTAAATGAATTACCCAATTTATCCCATTCATTGGAAATTACTGCAGAAATAGCATTAGGAACAGGAAAAACTTCTGGAATAACCACAGGAGATTTAAATACCTTATCCAAACGTTTAGAATTAGTATCAAGAGGACCAGAATCCTCTATTTCTAAAGCAATTAGTACTTCTTTAAGTAAAGAACGAATAAATTCCATTTTAAATAAATATGAAGATTTATCAGCATCAACCTCTGAGACAGAATCCTCTGAACCAGAAGAGTCATCAGAATCAGAATGATGATGTTCATTTAAAAATTCATCTGTAGGGAGAGAAGTTTTAAAAGATTTTTTACGTTTACTAGAAGGAGAAATAACAGACATAGCCTTCTTTATGGATTCAGAAACAAAATCTCTTATGTTATCAGGAACATTCTGCACCTTAGATGTTGAGGGAACTGCAACAGGCAATGGTACTTTACTAAAGGAAATATTATCTGCATTAACAAGTTTGTCATGACAATCAATACAAACAACAGCCGGAGGAATAGCTACCAAAAGTTTACAGCAGATACACTTAGCTTTGGTAGGTCCAGCACTAGACAGCGATTTTCCTGTAGTATCTTCTGACTCAGATGCAACGTGAGACATCTTGCAATATGTAAGAGAAAAAACAACATATAAAGCAAAATTGATCAAATTCCTTAAATGACAGTTTCAGGAATGGGAAAGAATGCCAAAGAATAAGCTTCTAGCAACCAGAAGCAAATAAAAAATGAGACTTAAATAATGTGGAGACAAAAGCGACGCCCATATTTTTTAGCGCCAAAATGCTTTTGGCGCCAAAATGACGCCACATCCGGAACGCCGACATCCAAAAAAGTCCGCGCCAAAAATGACGCAATAAAATGAAGCATTTTCAGCCCCCGCGAGCCTAACAGCCCACAGGGAAAAAAAGAGTCAAATTTTTGAAGGTAATAAAAAAATTATTAATTCAAATGCATTATCCCAAATATGAAACTGACTGTCTGAAAAATAAGGAAAGTTGAACATTCTGAGTCAAGGCAAATAAATGTTTGAATACATATATTTAGAACTTTATAAACAAAGTGCCCAACCATAGCTTAGAGTGTCACAGAAAACAGAATTTGTTTACCTGATAAATTACTTTCTCCAACGGTGTGTCCGGTCCACGGCGTCATCCTTACTTGTGGGATATTCTCTTCCCCAACAGGAAATGGCAAAGAGCCCAGCAAAGCTGGTCACATGATCCCTCCTAGGCTCCGCCTTCCCCAGTCATTCGACCGACGTAAAGGAGGAATATTTGCATAGGAGAAATCATATGATACCGTGGTGACTGTAGTTAGAAAAAATAAATCATCAGACCTGATTAAAAAACCAGGGCGGGCCGTGGACCGGACACACCGTTGGAGAAAGTAATTTATCAGGTAAACATAAATTCTGTTTTCTCCAACATAGGTGTGTCCGGTCCACGGCGTCATCCTTACTTGTGGGAACCAATACCAAAGCTTTAGGACACGGATGATGGGAGGGAGCAAATTAGGTCACCTAGATGGAAGGCACCACGGTTTGCAAAACCTTTCTCCCAAAAATAGCCTCAGAAGAAGCAAAAGTATCAAATTTGTAAAATTTGGTAAAAGTGTGCAGTGAAGACCAAGTCGCTGCCTTACATATCTGATCAACAGAAGCCTCGTTCTTGAAGGCCCATGTGGAAGCCACAGCCCTAGTGGAATGAGCTGTGATTCTTTCAGGAGGCTGCCGTCCGGCAGTCTCATAAGCCAATCTGATGATGCTTTTAAGCCAAAAAGAGAGAGAGGTAGAAGTTGCTTTTTGACCTCTCCTTTTACCAGAATAAACAACAAACAAGGAAGATGTTTGTCTGAAATCCTTTGTAGCCTCTAAATAGAATTTTAGAGCACGAACTACATCCAAATTGTGCAACAAACGTTCCTTCTTTGAAACTGGATTCGGACACAAAGAAGGCACAACTATCTCCTGGTTAATATTTTTGTTAGAAACAACTTTCGGAAGAAAACCAGGCTTAGTACGCAAAACCACCTTATCTGCATGGAACACCAGATAAGGAGGAGAACACTGCAGAGCAGATAACTCTGAAACTCTTCTAGCAGAAGAAATTGCAACCAAAAACAAAACTTTCCAAGATAATAACTTAATATCTACGGAATGTAAGGGTTCAAACGGAACCCCTTGAAGAACTGAAAGAACTAAATTGAGACTCCAAGGAGGAGTCAAAGGTTTGTAAACAGGCTTGATTCTAACCAGAGCCTGAACAAAAGCCTGAACATCTGGCACAGCCGCCAGCTTCTTGTGAAGTAAAACAGATAAAGCAGAAATCTGTCCCTTCAAAGAACTTGCAGATAATCCTTTCTCCAAACCCTCTTGTAGAAAGGACAGAATCTTAGGAATTTTTACCCTGTTCCATGGGAATCCTTTCGATTCGCACCAACAGATATATTTCTTCCATACTTTATGGTAAATTTTTCTAGTTACAGGCTTTCTAGCCTGAATAAGAGTATCAATGACAGAATCTGAGAACCCACGCTTTGATAAAATCAAGCGTTCAATCTCCAAGCAGTCAGTTGGAGTGATGCCAGATTCGGATGTTCGAACGGACCTTGAACAAGAAGGTCCCGTCTCAAAGGTAGCTTCCATGGTGGAGCCGATGACATATTCACCAGGTCTGCATACCAAGTTCTGCGTGGCCACGCAGGAGCTATCAAGATCACCGAAGCCCTCTCCTGATTGATCCTGGCTACCAGCCTGGGAATGAGAGGAAACTGTGGGAACACATAAGCTAGGTTGAAGGTCCAGGGCGCTACTAGTGCATCTACTAGAGTCGCCTTGGGATCCCTGGATCTGGACACGTAGCAAGGAACCTTGAAGTTCTGACGAGACGCCATCAGATCCATGTCTGGAATGCCCCATAATTGAGTTATTTGGGCAAAGATTTCCGGATGGAGTTCCCACTCCCCCGGATGAAAAGTCTGACTTCCGCTTCCCAATTTTCCACTCCTGGGATGTGGATAGCAGACAAGTGGCAGGAGTGAAGCTCCGCCCAGTGAATTACTTTGGTCACTTCTTCCATCGCCAGGGAACTCCTTGTTCCCCCCTGATGGTTGATATATGCAACAGTCGTCATGTTGTCTGATTGAAACCTTATGAATTTGGCCTTTGCTAGTTGAGGCCAAGCCTTGAGAGCATTGAGTATCGCTCTCAGTTCCAGAATGTTTATCGGGAGAAGAGATTCTTCCCGAGACCATAGACCCTGAGCCTTCAGGTGTTCCCACCAGGCTGGCGTCGGTCGTTACAATGACCCACTCTGGTCTTCTGAAGCTCATCCCTTGGGACAGGTTGTCCAGGGTCAGCCACCAACGGAGTGAATCTCTGGTCCTCTGATCTACTTGGATCGTCGGGGACAAATCTGTATAATCCCCATTCCACTGTCTGAGCATGCACAGTTGTAATGGTCTTAGATGAATTCGCGCAAAAGGAACTATGTCCATTGCCGCAACCATCAAACCTATTACTTCCATGCACTGCGCTATGGAAGGAAGAAGAACAGAATGAAGTACTTGACAAGAGCTTAGAAGTTTTGATTTTCTGGCCTCTGTCAGAAAAATCTTCATTTCCAAGGAGTCTATTATTGTTCCCAAGAAGGGAACTCTTGTTGACGGGAATAGAGAACTTTTTTCTACGTTCACTTTCCACCCGTGAGATCTGAGAAAGGCTAGGACAATGTCCGTATGAGCCTTTGCTTGTGGCAGAGACGACGCTTGAATCAGTATGTCGTCCAAGTAGGGTACTACTGCAATGCCCCTTGGCCTTAGCACCGCTAGAAGGGACCCTAGTACCTTTGTGAAAATTCTTGGAGCAGTGGCTAGTCCGAATGGAAGTGCCACAAACTGGTAATGCTTGTCCAGAAAGGCGAATCTTAGGAACCGATGATGTTCCTTGTGGATAGGAATATGTAGATACGCATCCTTTAAATCCACCGTGGTCATGAATTGACCTTCCTGGATGGTAGGAAGAATTGTCCGAATGGTTTCCATCTTGAACGATGGGACCTTGAGAAATTTGTTTAGGATCTTGAGATCCAAAATTGGCCTGAATGTTCCCTCTTTCTTGGGAACTATGAACAGATTGGAGTAAAACCCCATCCCTTGTTCTCCTAATGGAACAGGATGAATCACTCCCATTTTTAACAGGTCTTCTACACAACGTAAGAATGCCTGTCTTTTTATTTGGTCTGAAGACAATTGAGACCTGTGGAACCTTCCCCTTGGGGGTAGTTCCTTGAATTCCAGGAGATAACCTTGAGAAACTATTTCTAGCGCCCAAGGATCCTGAACATCTCTTGCCCAAGCCTGAGCGAAGAGAGAGAGTCTGCCCCCCACCAGATCCGGTCCCGGATCGGGGGCCAGCATCTCATGCTGTCTTGGTAGCGGTAGCGGGCTTCTTGGCCTGCTTACCTTTGTTCCAGCCTTGCATCGGTCTCCAGGCTGGCTTGGTTTGAGAAGAATTACCCTCTTGCTTAGAGGATGTAGAATTTGAGGCTGGTCCGTTTCTGCGAAAGGGACGAAAATTTGTTTTATGTTTAGCCTTAAAAGACCTATCCTGAGGAAGGGCGTGGCCCTTTCCCCCAGTGATGTCTGAAATAATCTCTTTCAAGTCAGGGCCAAACAGCGTTTTCCCCTTGAAAGGGATGTTAAGCAATCTGTTCTTGGAGGACACATCCGCTGACCAAGACTTCAGCCAAAGCGCTCTGCGCGCCACAATAGCAAAACCTGAATTTTTCGCCGCTAATCTAGCTAATTGCAAAGTGGCGTCTAAGGTAAAAGAGTTAGCCAACTTAAGTGCTTGAACTCTGTCCATAACCTCCTCATAAGAGGATGCTTGATTGAGCGACTTTTCTAGTTCCTCGAACCAGAAACACGCTGCTGTAGTGACAGGAACAATGCATGAAATTGGTTGTAGAAGGTAACCTTGCTGAACAAACATCTTTTTAAGCAAACCCTCTAATTTTTTTATCCATAGGATCTTTGAAAGCACAACTATCTTCTATAGGGATAGTGGTGCGTTTGTTTAGAGTAGAAACCGCCCCCTCGACCTTGGGGACTGTCTGCCATAAGTCCTTCCTGGGGTCGACCATAGGAAATAATTTCTTAAATATAGGGGGAGGGACAAAAGGTATGCCGGGCCTTTCCCATTCTTTATTTACAATGTCCGCCACCCGCTTGGGTATAGGAAAAGCTTCGGGGGGCACCGGGACCTCTAGGAACCTGTCCATCTTACATAATTTCTCTGGAATGACCAAATTGTCACAATCATCCAGAGTAGATAACACCTCCTTAAGCAGAGCGCGGAGATGTTCCAATTTAAATTTAAATGTAATAACGTCAGGTTCAGCTTGTTGAGAAATTTTTCCTGAATCTGAAATTTCTCCCTCAGACAAAACCTCCCTAGCCCCTTCAGACTGGTGTAAGGGCATGACAGAACCATTATCATCAGCGTCCTCATGCTCTTCAGTATCTAAAACAGAGCAGTCGCGCTTTCGCTGATAAGTGGGCATTTTGGCTAAAATGTTTTTAATAGAATTATCCATTACAGCCGTTAATTGTTGCATAGTAAGGAGGATTGGCGCACTAGATGCACTAGGGACCTCCTGAGTGGGCAAGACTGGTGTAGACATAGGAGATGATGCAGTACCATGCTTACTCCCCTCACTTAAGGAATCATTTTGGGCAACATTATCAGTGGCATCATTGTCCCTACTTTGTTTGTCACATTCATCACATATATGTAAATGGAGAGGAACCTTGGCTTCCGAACATACAGAACATAGTCTATCTGATAGTTCAGACATGTTAATAGGCATAAACTTGATAACAAAGCACAAAAAACGTTTTAAAATAAAACCGTTACTGTCTCTTTAAATTTTAAACTGAACACACTTTTTTACTGAATATACGCAAAAGTATGAAGGAAATGTTCAAAATTCACCAAAAATTCACCTTAAAAGTATTGCACACCAAATTTGAAAGCTTTAACTCTTAAAATAACGGAACCGGAGCCGTTTTTACATTTAACCCCTATACAGTCCCTGGTATCTGCTTTGCTGAGACCCAACCAAGCCCAGAGGGGAATACGATACCAAATGACGCCTTCAATAAGCTTTTTCAGTGGACCTGAGCTCCTCACACATGCATCTGCATGCCTTGCTTCTCAAAAACAACTGCGCATTAGTGGCGCGAAAATGAGGCTCTGCCTATGACTAGAAAAGGCCCCCAGTGAAAAAGGTGTCCAATACAGTGCCTGCCGTTTTTTTAACAAAATTCCCAAGATTAAAATAACTCTCCAAAGTTATAAACCATTAAATATGCTTATAAAGTAATCGTTTTGGCCCAGAAAAATGTCTACCAGTCTTTAAAGCCCTTGTGAAGCCCTTTTATTCCTATATTGAAAATTAAGAAAATGGCTTACCGGATCCCATAGGGAAAATGACAGCTTCCAGCATTACCAAGTCTTGTTAGAAATGTGTCATACCTCAAGCAGTCAAAGTCTGCTCACTGTTTCCCCCAACTGAAGATAATTCCTCTCAACAGTCCTGTGTGGAAACAGCCATCGATTTTAGTAACGGTTGCTAAAATCATTTTCCTCTTACAAACAGAAATCTTCATCTCTTTTCTGTTTCAGAGTAAATAGTACATACCAGCACTATTTTAAAATAACAAACTCTTGATAGAAGAATAAAAACTACATTTAAACACCAAAAAACTCTGAGCCATCTCCGTGGAGATGTTGCCTGAGCAACGGCAAAGAGAATGACTGGGGAAGGCGGAGCCTAGGAGGGATCATGTGACCAGCTTTGCTGGGCTCTTTGCCATTTCCTGTTGGGAAAGAGAATATCCCACAAGTAAGGATGACGCCGTGGACCGGACACACCTATGTTGGAGAAAATAAGATTTACTTACCCCAGGACACTCATCTACAGGTTTGTAGAAAGCCAAACCAGTACTGAAACGAGAATCAGCAGAGGTAATGGTATATATAAGAGTATATCGTCGATCTGAAAAGGGAGGTAAGAGATGAATCTCTACGACCGATAACAGAGAACCTATGAAATAGACCCCGTAGAAGGAGATCACTGCATTCAAATAGGCAATACTCTTTTCACATCCCTCTGACATTCACTGCACGCTGAGAGGAAAACCGGGCTCCAACTTGCTGCGGAGCGCATATCAACGTAGAATCTAGCACAAACTTACTTCACCACCTCCATCGGAGGCAAAGTTTGTAAAACTGAATTGTGGGTGTGGTGAGGAGTGTATTTATAGGCATTTTAAGGTTTGGGAAACTTTGCCCCTCCTGGTAGGAATGTATATCCCATACGTCACTAGCTCATGGACTCTTGCTAATTACATGAAAGAAATCAGAAATATGTAGAACTATTTATTTCTGAATAGCAGAACATTTAAATGTGAATTAATATGTCGGGTTAGCACATATGAGAATATGCGATTGGGTTTGTGTGTGAGTATATATGTATATGAGTCAATGATTGGCTGATTGCTGCCACATGACACAGGGTACAGGGAAACTGAAATTTGTCAGAAAAAAAAAACTGACTACATTTAAAAATCAAAGTGTTATTACAGTGTAATTTTATTATGCATTTGTTGGTTATGCATTTTTTAACCCCTTGCACTAATAGGGTGCATAAAAAACATCATGAGGTACATAGCCCATTGCACCGCATGCCGTATATATACCTCCAACCTTAAGCAAGTCCATGCAACGCTCTGTTGTCAAGCGACAGCCGAGAGCTATTCGTCCTGAGCTACAGCGCAATCGGTGCTCCATTACCATGTAAAGGCAGATTGCACGATTGCTACAGGCTGTGACAAGGTCTGTATCACTGTCTAATGATCATCCGTTTGTGGAGGTTTGGGAGGGATGTGGGTGGGCGGCACAGCGGTAGAGGGAGGGGAGAAACCTACCTTTAGGAAACAAAAATTGGAAGGGAGGTGATGCTCCGCTATAGAAAAAATTTGAATCAGGGTGGGAGATTACATAATGATCGTGGGGAGGGGGGGGGGGGGGAAGACCCCTACACTACTGAAAAATAATTAAAAATACATTCTTAAAAAAACAAAAAAAACATAATTTATGTAAGAACTTACCTGATAAATTCATTTCTTTCATATTAGCAAGAGTCCATGAGCTAGTGACATATGGGATATACATTCCTACCAGGAGGGGCAAAGTTTCCCAAACCTCAAAATGCCCATAAATACACCCCTCACCACACCCACAATTCAGTTTAACGAATAGCCAAGAAGTGGGGTGATAAGAAAAAAGTGCGAAAGCATATAAAATAAGGAATTGGAATAATTGTGCTTTATACAAAAAAATCATAACCACCACAAAAAAAGGGCGGGCCTCATGGACTCTTGCTAATATGAAAGAAATGAATTTATCAGGTAAGTTCTTACATAAATTATGTTTTCTTTCATGTAATTAGCAAGAGTCCATGAGCTAGTGACATATGGGATAATGACTACCCAAGATGTGGATCTTTCCACACAAGAGTCACTAGAGAGGGAGGGATAAAATAAAGACAGCCAATTCCTGCTGAAAATAATCCACACCCAAAATAAAGTTTAATGAAAAAACATAAGCAGAAGATTCAAACTGAAAACGCTGCCTGAAGTACTTTTCTACCAAAAACTGCTTCAGAAGAAGAAAATACAACAAAATGGTAGAATTTGGTAAAAGTATGCAAAGAGGACCAAGTTGCCGCTTTGCAAATCTGATCAACCGAAGCTTCATTCCTAAACGCCCAGGAAGTAGAAACTGACCTAGTAGAATGAGCTGTAATCCTATGAGGCGGAGTCTTACCCGACTCAACATAGGCAAGATGAATTAAAGATTTCAACCAAGATGCCAAAGAAATGGCAGAAGTTTTCTGGCCTTTCAAAACCCGGAAAAGATAACAAATAAACTTGAAGTCTTTCGGAAAGACTTAGTAGCTTCAACATAATATTTCAAAGCTCTAATAACATCCAAAGAATGCAACGATTTCTCCTTAGAATTCTTAGGATTAAGACATAATGAAGGAACCACAATGTCTCCACTAATGTTGTTGGAATTCACAACTTAGGTAAAAATTCAAAAGAAGTTCGCAACACCGCCTTATCCTGATGAAAAATCAGAAAAGGAGACTCACAAGAAAGAGCAGATAATTCAGAAACTCTTCTGGCAGAAGAGATGGCCAAAAGGAACAAAACTTTCCAAGAAAGTAATTTAATATCCAATGAATGCATAGGTTCAAATGGAGGAGCTTGAAGAGCCCCCAGAACCAAATTCAAACTCCAAGGAGGAGAAATTGACTTAATGACAGGCTTTATACGAACCAAAGATTGTACAAAACAATGAATATCAGGAAGAATAGCAATCTGTCTGTGAAAAAGAACAGAAAGAGCAGAGATTTGACCTTTCAAAGAACTTGCGGACAAACCCTTATCTAAACCATCCTGAAGAAACTGTAATATTCTCGGTATTCTAAAAGAATGCCAAGAAAAATGATGAGAAAGACACCAAGAAATATAAGTCTTCCAGACTCTATAATATATCTCTCTGGATACAGATTTACGAGCCTGTAACATAGTATTAATCACAGAGTCAGAGAAACCTCTTTGACCAAGAATCAAGCGTTCAATCTCCATACCTTTAAATTTAAGGATTTCAGATCCTGATGGAAAAAAGGACCTTGAGACAAAAGGTCTGGTCTTAACGGAAGAGTCCACGGTTGGCAAGAGGCCATCCGGACAAGATCCGCATACCAAAACCTGTGAGGCCATGCCGGAGCTACCAGCAGAACAAACGAGCATTCCTTCAGAATCTTGGAGATTACTCTTGGAAAAAGAACTAGAGGCGGAAAGATATAGGCAGGATGATACTTCCAAGGAAGTGATAATGCATCCACTGCCTCCGCCTGAGGATCCCGGGATCTGGACAGATACCTGGGAAGTTTCTTGTTTAGATGAGAAGCCATCAGATCTATTTCTGGAAGTTCCCACATTAGAACAATCTGAAGAAATACCTCTGGGTGAAGAGACCATTCGCCCGGATGCAACGTTTGGCGACTGAGATAATCCGCTTTCCAATTGTCCATACCTGGGATATGAACCACAGAGATTAGACAGGAGCTGGATTCCACCCAAACCAAAATTCGAGATACTTCTTTCATAGCCAGAGGACTGTGAGTCCCTCCTTGATGATTGATGTATGCCACAGTTGTGACATTGTCTATCTGAAAACAAATGAACAACTCTCTCTTGAGAAGAGGCCAAGACTGAAGCTCTGAAAATTGCACGGAGTTCCAAAATATTGATCGGAAATCTCACCTCCTGAGATTCCCAAACCCCTTGTGCCGTCAGATACCCCCACACAGCTCCCCAACCTGTAAGACTTGCATCTGTTGAGATTATAGTCCAGGTCGGAAGAACAAAGAAGCCCCCTGAACTAAACGATGGTGATCTGTCCACCATGTCAGAGAGTGTTGTAAAATCGGTTTAAAGATATTAATTGAGATATCTTTGAGTAATCCCTGCACCATTGGGTCAGCATACAGAGCTGAAGAGGTCGCATGTGAAAACGAGCAAAGGAGATCGCATCTGATGCGGCAGTCCTAAGACCCAACATTTCTATGCATAAGGCTACCAAAGGGAATGATTGTGACTGAAGGTTTTGACAAGCTGATATCAATGTTAAACTTCTCTTGTCTGACAAGGACAGAGTCATAGACACTGAATTTATGTACAAAAACCTAAAAAGGTTACCCTTGTCTGAGGAATCAATGAACTGAATGGTAAATTGATCCTCCAACCATGAACTTGAAGAAACAACACAAGTCGATTCGTATGAGATTCTTCGAAAATGAGAAGACTGAGCAAGTACCAAGATATCGTCCAAATAAGGAAATACCAAAACCCTATTCTCTGATTACAGAAAAAAGGGGCACCGAGAACCTTTGAAAAAAATTCTTGGAACTGAGGCTAGACCAAACGGTAGAGCCACAAAACTGGTAATGCTTGTCTAAAAAGAGAATCTCAGACACTAAAAGTGATCTGGATGAATCGGAATATGCAGATACACATCCTGTAAATCTATTGTAGACATATAATGCCCTTGCTAAACAAAAGGCAGGATAGTCCTACAGTAACCATCTTGAATGTTGGTATCCTAACATAACGATTCAATAATGACAGATCCGGAACTGGTCTGAAGGAATTGACCTTCTTTGGTACAAATGAAGAGATAAAATAAAACCCCAGCCCCTGTTCCAGAACTGGAACTGGCATAAATACTCCAGCCAACTCTAGATCTGAAACACATTACAGAAATGCTGAGCCTTTGCTGTGTTAACTGGGACACGGGAAAGAAAAGAATCTCTTAGCAGGAGGCCTTAACTTGAAGCCAATTCTGTACCTTTCTGAAACAATGTTTCTGAAACCAGAGATTAAGAACGGAATTGATCCAAATTTCTTTGAAGAAAACGTAATCTGCCCCATACCAGCTGAGCTGGAATAAGGGCCGCACCTTCATAGGTACTTAGGAGCTGGCTATAGGTTTCTATAAGGCTTGGATATATTCCAAACTGGAAATAGTTTCCAAACTGATACCGCTCCTGAGGATGAAGGATCAGGCTTTTGTTCCTTGTAAGGAAAGGAACTAAAATGATTATTTACCCTGGAAAGAAAGGGAAAGCAAAGATGACTTAGAAGACATGTCAGCATTCCAAGTTTAATCCATAAAGCTTCTCTAGCTAAAATAGCTAGAGACATATACCTGACATCAACTCTAATGATATCAAAAGATGGTATCACCAATAAAATTATTAGCATGTTATAGAATAATAATAATGCTATAAAATTATGATCTGTTACTTGTTGCTCTAAAGCTTCTAATCAAAAAGTTGAAGCTGCAGCAACATCCGCTAAAAATATAGCAGGTCTAAGAAGATTACCTGAACATAAGTAAGCTTTTCTTAGAAAGGATTCAATTTTCCTATCTAAAGGATCCTTAAATGAAGTACTATCTGCCGTAGGAATAGTAGTACATTAGCAGGAGTAGAGATAGCCCCATAACCTTAGGGATTTTTGTCTCAAAAAACTCTAATCTGTCAGATGGCACAGGATATAATTTGCTTAAACGTCTAGAAGGAGTAAATAAATTACCCAAATTATTCCATTCCCTGGAAATTACTTCAGAAATAGCATCAGGGAGATAAAACACTTCTGGAATAACTACAGGAGATTTAAAAACCTTATTTAAACGTTTACATTTAGAATCAAGAGGACCAGAATCCTCTATTTCTAATGCAAATAACACTTCTTTAAGTAAAGAACGAATAAATTCCATCTTGAACAAATACAAAGATTTATCAGCATCAACCTCTGAGACAGAAACCTCTGAACCAGAAGAACCATTATCAGTATCAGAATGATGATGTTCATTTAAAAATTCATCTGAAAAAAGAGAAGTTTTAAAAGACTTTTATGTATACTAGAAGGAGAAATAACAGACATAGCCTTCTTAATGGATTTAAAAAATAAAATCTCTTATGTTATCAGGAACACTCTGAAAATTAGATGTTGACGGAACAGCAACAGGTAATGTAACAGTACTAAAGGAAATTTTATCTGCATTAATAAGTTTGACATGACATGCAATACAAATAACAGCTGGAGAAACAGATACCAAAAGTTTATAGCAGATACACTTAGCTTGGTAGCTCCAGCACTGTGCAGTGACTTTCCTGAAGTAACTTCTGACTCAGTTGCAACGTGGAACATCTTGCAATATGTAAAAGAAAAAAACAACATATAAAGCAAAATTGATCAAATTCCTTAAATGACAGTTTCAGGAATGGGAAAAAATGCCAAAGAACAAGCTTCTAGCAACCAGAAGCAATAAAAAATGAGACTTAAATAATGTGGAGACAAAAGTGACGCCCATATTTTTTCGCGCCAAATAAGACGCCCACATTATTTGGCGCCTAAATGCTTTTTGGCGCCAAAAATGACGCCACATCCGGAACGCCGACATTTTTGGCGCAAAATAACGTCAAAGAATGACGCAACTTCCGGCGACACGTATGACGCCGGAAACGGAAATAGAATTTTTGCGCCAAAAAAGTCCGCGCCAAGAATGACGCAATAAAATGAAGCATTTTCAGCCCCCGCGAGCCTAACAGCCCACAGGGAAAAAGTCAAATTTTAAGGTAAAAAATGTTAAATTAAAATGCATTATCCCAAATATGAAACTGACTGTCTGAAAAATAAGGAAAGTTGAACATTCTGAGTCAAGGCAAATAAATGTTTGAATACATATATTTAGAACTTTATAAACAAAGTGCCCAACCATAGCTAGGAGTGTCACAGAAAATAAGACTTACTTACCCCAGGACACTCATCTACATATAGCAGATAGCCAAACCAGTACTGAAACGAGAATCAGTAGAGGTAATGGTATATATAAGAGTATATCGTCGATCTGAAAAGGGAGGTAAGAGATGAATCTCTACGACCGATAACAGAGAACCTATGAAATAGACCCCTTAGAAGGAGATCACTGCATTCAAATAGGCAATACTCTCCTCACATCCCTCTGACATTCACTGCACGCTGAGAGGAAAACCGGGCTCCAACTTGCTGCGGAGCGCATATCAACGTAGAATCTAGCACAAACTTACTTCACCACCTCCATCGGAGGCAAAGTTTGTAAAACTGAATTGTGGGTGTGGTGAGGGGTGTATTTATGGGCATTTTGAGGTTTGGGAAACTTTGCCCCTCCTGGTAGGAATGTATATCCCATATGTCACTAGCTCATGGACTCTTGCTAATTACATGAAAGAAAAAATGTGTACTGGCAGACAGCTGCCAGTTCCTAAGATGGCAGACACCATTAGGAGGAGGGTTAGAGGGCTGTTTGGGAGGAATCAGGGAGGTAGGATGGTAAGGGGGGCATCCTACAATGCAGAAAGTAAATAAATAAAAAACAGAATTTATGCTTACCTGATAAATTACTTTCTCCAATGGTGTGTCCGGTCCACGGCGTCATCCTTACTTGTGGGATATTCTCTTCCCCAACAGGAAATGGCAAAGAGCCCAGCAAAGCTGGTCACATGATCCCTCCTAGGCTCCGCCTACCCCAGTCATTCGACCGACGTAAAGGAGGAATATGCATAGGAGAAATCATATGATACCGTGGTGACTGTAGTTAGAGAAAATAATTCATCAGACCTGATTAAAAAAACCAGGGCGGGCCGTGGACCGGACACACCGTTGGAGAAAGTAATTTATCAGGTAAGCATAAATTCTGTTTTCTCCAACATAGGTGTGTCCGGTCCACGGCGTCATCCTTACTTGTGGGAACCAATACCAAAGCTTTAGGACACGGATGATGGGAGGGAGCAAATCAGGTCACCTAGATGGAAGGCACCACGGCTTGCAAAAACTTTCTCCCAAAAATAGCCTCAGAAGAAGCAAAAGTATCAAATTTGTAAAATTTGGTAAAAGTGTGCAGTGAAGACCAAGTCGCTGCCTTACATATCTGATCAACAGAAGCCTCGTTCTTGAAGGCCCATGTGGAAGCCACAGCCCTAGTGGAGTGAGCTGTGATTCTTTCAGGAGGCTGCCGTCCGGCAGTCTCATAAGCCAATCGGATGATGCTTTTAAGCCAAAAAAAGAGAGAGGTAGAAGTTGCTTTTTGACCTCTCCTTTTACCAGAATAAACAACAAACAAAGAAGATGTTTGTCTGAAATCCTTTGTAGCTTCTAAATAGAATTTTAGAGCACGAACTACATCCAAATTGTGTAACAAACGTTCCTTCTTTGAAACTGGATTCGGACACAAAGAAGGCACAACTATCTCCTGGTTAATGTTTTTGTTAGAAACAACTTTCGGAAGAAAACCAGGTTTAGTACGCAAAACCACCTTATCTGCATGGAACACCAGATAAGGAGGAGAACACTGCAGAGCAGATAACTCTGAAACTCTTCTAGCAGAAGAAATTGCAACCAAAAACAAAACTTTCCAAGATAATAACTTAATATCTACGGAATGTAAGGGTTCAAACGGAACCCCTTGAAGAACTGAAAGAACTAAATTGAGACTCCAAGGAGGAGTCAAAGGTTTGTAAACAGGCTTGATTCTAACCAGAGCCTGAACAAAAGCTTGAACATCTGGCACAGCCGCCAGTTTTTTGTGAAGTAAAACAGATAAAGCAGAAATCTGTCCCTTCAAAGAACTTGCAGATAATCCTTTCTCCAAACCCTCTTGTAGAAAGGATAGAATCTTAGGAATTTTTATCTTGTTCCATGGGAATCCTTTAGATTCACACCAACAGATATATTTTTTCCATACTTTATGGTAAATTTTCCTAGTTACAGGCTTTCTAGCCTGGACAAGAGTATCAATGACAGAATCTGAAAACCCACGCTTTGATAAAATCAAGCGTTCAATCTCCAAGCAGTCAGTTGGAGTGAAGCCAGATTCGGATGTTCGAATGGACCTTGAACAAGAAGGTCCTGTCTCAAAGGTAGCTTCCATGGTGGAGCCGATGACATATTCACCAGGTCTGCATACCAAGTTCTGCGTGGCCACGCAGGAGCTATCAAGATCACCGAAGCCCTCTCCTGATTGATCCTGGCTACCAGCCTGGGAATGAGAGGAAACGGTGGGAATACATAAGCTAGGTTGAAGGTCCAAGGCGCTATCAGTGCATCTACTAGAGTCGCCTTGGGATCCCTGGATCTGGACCCGTAGCAAGGAACCTTGAAGTTCTGACGAGACGCCATCAGGTCCATGTCTGGAATGCCCCATAATTGAGTTATTTGGGCAAAGATTTCCGGATAGAGTTCCCACTCCCCCGGATGGAAAGTCTGACGACTCAGAAAATCCGCTTCCCAATTTTCCACTCCTGGGATGTGGATTGCAGACAAGTGGCAGGAGTGATTCTCCGCCCATTGAATTATTTTGGTCACTTCCTCCATCGCCAGGGAACTCCTTGTTCCCCCCTGATGGTTGATATATGCAACAGTTGTCATGTTGTCTGATTGAAACCTTATGAATTTGGCCTTTGCTAGTTGAGGCCAAGCTTTGAGAGCATTGAATATCGCTCGCAGTTCCAGAATGTTTATCGGGAGAAGAGATTCTTCCCGAGACCATAGACCCTGAGTTTTCAGGGGTTCCCAGACCGCGCCCCAGCCCACCAGACTGGCGTTGGTCGTGACAATGACCCACTCTGGTCTGCGGAAGCTCATTCCCTGTGACAGGTTGTCCAGGTTCAGCCACCAACGGAGTGAATCTCTGGTTCTTTGATCTACTTGGATCGTCGGAGACAAGTCTGTATAATCCCCATTCCACTGTCTGAGCATGCACAGTTGTAATGGTCTTAGATGAATTTGTGCAAAAGGAACTATGTCCATTGCCGCAACCATCAAACCTATTACTTCCATGCACTGCGCTATGGAAGGAAGAAGAACAGAATGAAGTACTTGACAAGAGCTTAGAAGTTTTGATTTTCTGGCCTCTGTCAGAAAAATCTTCATTTCTAAGGAGTCTATTATTGTTCCCAAGAAGGGAACTCTTGTTGACGGGGACAGAGAACTTTTTTCTATGTTCACTTTCCACCCGTGAGATCTGAGAAAGGCTAGGACAATGTCCGTATGAGCCTTTGCTTTTGACAGAGACGACGCTTGAATCAGTATGTCGTCCAAGTAAGGTACTACTGCAATGCCCCTTGGTCTTAGCACCGCTAGAAGGGACCCTAGTACCTTTGTGAAAATCCTTGGAGCAGTGGCTAATCCGAATGGGAGTGCCACAAACTGGTAATGCTTGTCCAGAAAGGCGAACCTTAGGAACCGATGATGTTCCTTGTGGATAGGAATATGTAGATACGCATCCTTTAAATCCACCGTGGTCATGAATTGACCTTCCTGGATGGTAGGAAGAATTGTTCGAATGGTTTCCATTTTGAACGATGGAACCCTGAGAAATTTGTTTAGAATCTTGAGATCTAAAATTGGTCTGAATGTTCCTTCTTTTTTGGGAACTATGAACAGATTGGAGTAAAACCCCATCCCTTGTTCTCCTAATGGAACAGGATGAATCACTCCCATTCTTAACAGGTCTTCTACACAATGTAAGAATGCCTGTCTTTTTATTTGGTTTGAAGACAATTGAGACCTGTGGAACCTCCCCCTTGGGGGTAGTTCCTTGAATTCCAGGAGATAACCTTGAGAAACTATTTCTAGCGCCCAAGGATCCTGAACATCTCTTGCCCAAGCCTGAGCGAAGAGAGAGAGTCTGCCCCCCACCAGATCCGGTCCCGGATCGGGGGCCAACACTTCATGCTGTTTTAGTAGCAGTGGCAGGTTTCTTGGCCTGCTTACCCTTGTTCCAGCCTTGCATCGGTCTCCAGGCTGGTTTGGTTTGAGAACTATTACCCTCTTGCTTAGAGGGTGTAGAATTTGAGGCTGGTCCGTTTCTGCGAAAGGGACGAAAATTTGGCTTATTTTTAGCCTTAAAAGACCTATCCTGAGGAAGGGCATGGCCCTTTCCCCCAGTGATGTCTGAAATAATCTCTTTCAAGTCAGGGCCAAACAGCGTTTTACCCTTGAAAGGGATGTTAAGCAATTTGTTCTTGGAGGACACATCCGCTGACCAAGACTTTAGCCAAAGCGCTCTGCGCGCCACAATAGCAAAACCTGAATTTTTCGCCGCTAATCTAGCCAATTGCAAAGTGGCGTCTAAGATAAAAGAGTTAGCCAATTTAAGTGCTTGAACTCTGTCCATAACCTCCTCATACGAAGATTCTTTATTGAGCGACTTTTCTAGTTCTTCGAACCAGAAACACGCTGCTGTAGTGACAGGAACAATGCATGAAATTGGTTGTAGAAGGTAACCTTGCTGAACAAACATCTTTTTAAGCAAACCCTCTAATTTTTTATCCATAGGATCTTTGAAAGCACAACTATCTTCTATAGGGATAGTAGTGCGGTTGTTTAGAGTAGAAACCGCCCCCTCGACCTTGGAGACTGTCTGCCATAAGTCCTTTCTGGGGTCGACCATAGGAAATAATTTCTTAAATATAGGGGGAGGAACAAAAGGTATGCCGGGCCTTTCCCATTCCTTATTTACAATGTCCGCCACCCGCTTGGGTATAGGAAAAGCATCGGGGGGCACCGGGACCTCTAGGAACTTGTCCATCTTACATAATTTCTCTGGAATGACCAAATTGTCACAATCATCCAGAGTAGATAACACCTCCTTAAGCAGAGCGCGGAGATGTTCTAATTTAAATTTAAAAGTAATAACATCAGGTTCAGCTTGTTGAGAAATTTTTCCTGAATCTGAAATTTCTCCCTCAGACAAAACCTCCCTCCTGGCCCCTTCAGATTGGTGTGAGGGTATGTCAGAACCATTATCATCAGCGTCCTCATGCTCTTCAGTATCTAAAACAGAGCAATCGCGCTTTCTCTGATAAGTGGGCATTTTGGACAAAATGTTTTTAATAGAATTATCCATTACAGCCGTTAATTGTTGCATAGTAAGAAGGATTGGCGCACTAGATGTACTAGGGGCCTCTTGTGTGGGCAAGACTGGTGTAGACACAGAAGGGGATGATGCAGTACCATGCTTACTCCCCTCGCTTGAGGAATCATCTTGGGCAACATCATTATCAGTGGCATCATGGTCCCTACTTTATTTGGACACTATGTCACATACATCACATATATTCAAATGGGGAGGAACCTTGGCTTTCAAACATACAGAACATCGTCTATCTGATGGTTCAGACATGTTAACAGGCATAAACTTGATAACAAAGCACAAAAAACGTTTTAAAATAAAACCGTTACTGTCACTTTAAATTTTAAACTGAACACACTTTATTACTGAATATGTGAAAAAGTATGAAGGAATTGTTCAAAATTCACCAGAATTTCACCACAGTGTCTTAAAGCCTTAAAAGTATTGCACACCAAATTTGAAAGCTTTAACTGCCTATGACTAGAAAAGGCCCCCAGTGAAAAAGGTGTCCAATACAGTGCCTGCCGTTTTTTTAATACATCCCCAAGATTAAAAGAACTATTTATAGTTATAATCTACTAAATATACTTATAAAGTAATCGTTTTAGCCCAGAAAAATGTCTACCAGTCTTTAAAGCCCTTGTGAAGCCCTTTATTCTTATACTAAACTAAGAAAATGGCTTACCGGTTCCCATAGGGAAAATGACAGCTTCCAGCATTACCAAGTCTTGTTAGAAATGTGTCATACCTCAAGCAGCAAAGTCTGCCCACTGTTTCCCCCAACTGAAGTTAATTCATCTCAACAGTCCTGTGTGGAAACAGCCATCGATTTTAGTAACGGTTGCTAAAATCATTTTCCTCTTACAAACAGAAATCTTCATCTCTTTTCTGTTTCAGAGTAAATAGTACATACCAGCACTATTTTAAAATAACAAACTCTTGATTGAAGAATAAAAAACATAATTTATGTAAGAACTTACCTGATAAATTCATTTCTTTCATATTAACAAGAGTCCATGAGCTAGTGACGTATGGGATATACATTCCTACCAGGAGGGGCAAAGTTTCCCAAACCTTAAAATGCCTATAAATACACCCCTCACCACACCCACAAATCAGTTTAACGAATAGCCAAGAAGTGGGGTGATAAGAAAAAAAGTGCGAAGCATATAAAATAAGGAATTGGAATAATTGTGCTTTATACAAAAAAATCATAACCACCACAAAAAAGGGTGGGCCTCATGGACTCTTGTTAATATGAAAGAAATGAATTTATCAGGTAAGTTCTTACATAAATTATGTTTTCTTTCATGTAATTAACAAGAGTCCATGAGCTAGTGACGTATGGGATAATGACTACCCAAGATGTGGATCTTTCCACACAAGAGTCACTAGAGAGGGAGGGATAAAATAAAGACAGCCAATTCCTGCTGAAAATAATCCACACCCAAAATAAAGTTTAACAAAAAACATAAGCAGAAGATTCAAACTGAAACCGCTGCCTGAAGAACTTTTCTACCAAAAACTGCTTCAGAAGAAGAAAATACATCAAAATGGTAGAATTTAGTAAAAGTATGCAAAGAGGACCAAGTTGCTGCTTTGCAGATCTGGTCAACCGAAGCTTCATTCCTAAACGCCCAGGAAGTAGATACTGACCTAGTAGAATGAGCTGTAATTCTTTGAGGCGGAATTTTACCCGACTCAACATAGGCAAGATGAATTAAAGATTTCAACCAAGATGCCAAAGAAATGGCAGAAGCTTTCTGGCCTTTCCTAGAACCGGAAAAGATAACAAATAGACTAGAAGTCTTACGGAAAGATTTCGTAGCTTCAACATAATATTTCAAAGCTCTAACAACATCCAAAGAATGCAATGATTTCTCCTTAGAATTCTTAGGATTAGGACATAATGAAGGAACCACAATTTCTCTACTAATGTTGTTGGAATTCACAACTTTAGGTAAAAATTCAAAAGAAGTTCGCAACACCGCCTTATCCTGATGAAAAATCAGAAAAGGAGACTCACAAGAAAGAGCAGATAATTCAGAAACTCTTCTAGCAGAAGAGATGGCCAAAAGGAACAAAACTTTCCAAGAAAGTAATTTAATGTCCAATGAATGCATAGGTTCAAACGGAGGAGCTTGAAGAGCTCCCAGAACCAAATTCAAACTCCAAGGAGGAGAAATTGACTTAATGACAGGTTTTATACGAACCAAAGCTTGTACAAAACAATGAATATCAGGAAGAATAGCAATCTTTCTGTGAAAAAGAACAGAAAGAGCGGAGATTTGTCCTTTCAAAGAACTTGCGGACAAACCCTTATCTAAACCATCCTGAAGAAACTGTGAAATTCTCGGTATTCTAAAAGAATGCCAAGAAAAATGATGAGAAAGACACCAAGAAATATAAGTCTTCCAGACTCTATAATATATCTCTCGAGATACAGATTTACGAGCCTGTAACATAGTATTAATCACGGAGTCAGAGAAACCTCTATGACCAAGAATCAAGCGTTCAATCTCCATACCTTTAAATTTAAGGATTTCAGATCCGGATGGAAAAAAGGACCTTGTGACAGAAGGTCTGGTCTTAACGGAAGAGTCCATGGCTGGCAAGATGCCATCCGGACAAGATCCGCATACCAAAACCTGTGAGGCCATGCCGGAGCTATTAGCAGAACAAACGAGCATTCCCTCAGAATCTTGGAGATTACTCTTGGAAGAAGAACTAGAGGCGGAAAGATATAGGCAGGATGATACTTCCAAGGAAGTGATAATGCATCCACTGCCTCCGCCTGAGGATCCCGGGATCTGGACAGATACCTGGGAAGTTTCTTGTTTAGATGAGAGGCCATCAGATCTATCTCTGGAAGCCCCCACAATTGAACAATCTGAAGAAATACCTCTGGGTGAAGAGACCATTCGCCCGGATGCAACGTTTGGCGACTGAGATAATCCGCTTCCCAATTGTCTACACCTGGGATATGAACCGCAGAGATTAGACAGGAGCTGGATTCCGCCCAAACCAAAATTCGAGATACTTCTTTCATAGCCAGAGGACTGTGAGTCCCTCCTTGATGATTGATGTATGCCACAGTTGTGACATTGTCTGTCTGCAAACAAATGAACGATTCTCTCTTCAGAAGAGGCCAAAACTGAAGAGCTCTGAAAACTGCACGGAGTTCCAAGATATTGATCGGTAATCTCACCTCCTGAGATTCCCAAACTCCTTGTGCCGTCAGAGATCCCCACACAGCTCCCCAACCTGTGAGACTTGCATCTGTTGAAATTACAGTCCAGGTCGGAAGAACAAAAGAAGCCCCCTGAACTAAACGATGGTGATCTGTCCACCACGTTAGAGAGTGCCGAACAATCGGTTTTAAAGATATTAATTGATATATCTTCGTGTAATCCCTGCACCATTGGTTCAGCATACAGAGCTGAAGAGGTCGCATGTGAAAACGAGCAAAGGGGATCGCGTCCGATGCAGCAGTCATAAGAACTAGAATTTCCATGCATAAGGCTACCGAAGGGAATGATTGAGACTGAAGGTTTCGACAGGCTGTAATCAATTTTAGACGTCTCTTGTCTGTTAAAGACAAAGTCATGGACACTGAATCTATCTGGAAACCCAGAAAGGTTACCCTTGTTTGAGGAATCAAAGAACTTTTTGGTAAATTGATCCTCCAACCATGATCTTGAAGAAACAACACAAGTCGATTCGTATGAGACTCTGCTAAATGTAAAGACGGAGCAAGTACCAAGATATCGTCCAAATAAGGAAATACCACAATACCCTGTTCTCTGATTACAGACAGAAGGGCACCGAGAATCTTTGTGAAAATTCTTGGAGCTGTAGCAAGGCCAAACGGTAGAGCCACAAATTGGTAATGCTTGTCTAGAAAAGAGAATCTCAGGAACTGATAATGATCTGGATGAATTGGAATATGCAGATATGCATCCTGTAAATCTATTGTGGACATATAATTCCCTTGCTGAACAAAAGGCAATATAGTCCTTACAGTTACCATCTTGAACGTTGGTATCCTTACATAACGATTCAATAATTTTAGATCCAGAACTGGTCTGAAGGAATTCTCCTTCTTTGGTACAATGAAGAGATTTGAATAAAACCCCATCCCCTGTTCCGGAACTGGAACTGGCATAATTACTCCAGCCAACTCTAGATCTGAAACACAATTCAGAAATGCTTGAGCTTTCACTGGATTTACTGGGACATGGGAAAGAAAAAATCTCTTTGCAGGAGGTCTCATCTTGAAACCAATTCTGTACCCTTCTGAAACAATGTTCTGAATCCAAAGATTGTGAACAGAATTGATCCAAATTTCTTTGAAAAAACGTAACCTGCCCCCTACCAGCTGAACTGGAATGAGGGCCGTACCTTCATGTGAACTTAGAAGCAGGCTTTGCCTTTCTAGCAGGCTTGGATTTATTCCAGACTGGAGATGGTTTCCAAACTGAAACTGCTCCTGAGGACGAAGGATCAGGCTTTTGTTCTTTGTTGAAACGAAAGGAACGAAAACGATTGTTAGCCCTGTTTTTACCTTTAGACTTTTTATCCTGTGGTAAAAAAGTTCCTTTCCCACCAGTAACAGTTGAAATAATAGAATCCAACTGAGAACCAAATAATTTGTTTCCCTGGAAAGAAATGGAAAGTAGAGTTGATTTAGAAGCCATATCAGCATTCCAAGTCTTAAGCCATAAAGCTCTTCTGGCTAAGATAGCCAGAGACATAAATCTAACATCAACTCTAATAATATCAAAAATGGCATCACAGATGAAATTATTAGCATGCTGGAGAAGAATAATAATATCATGAGAATCACGATTTGTTACTTGTTGCGCTAGAGTTTCCAACCAAAAAGTTGAAGCTGCAGCAACATCAGCCAATGATATAGCAGGTCTAAGAAGATTACCTGAACATAGATAAGCTTTTCTTAGAAAAGATTCAATTTTTCTATCTAAAGGATCTTTAAACGAGGTACCATCTGACGTAGGAATGGTAGTACGTTTAGCAAGGGTAGAAATAGCCCCATCAACTTTAGGGATTTTGTCCCAAAATTCTAACCTGTCAGGCGGAACAGGATATAATTGCTTAAAACGTTTAGAAGGAGTAAATGAATTACCCAATTTATCCCATTCCTTAGCAATTACTGCAGAAATAGCATTAGGAACAGGAAAGACTTCTGGAATAACCGCAGGAGCTTTAAAAACCTTATCCAAACGTATAGAATTAGTATCAAGAGGACTAGAATCCTCTATTTCTAAAGCAATTAGTACTTCTTTAAGTAAAGAGCGAATAAATTCCATCTTAAATAAATATGAAGATTTATCAGCATCAATCTCTGAGACAGAATCCTCTGAACCAGAAGAGTCCAAAGAATCAGAATGATGGTGTTCATTTAAAAATTCATCTGTAGAGAGAGAAGATTTAAAAGACTTTTTACGTTTACTAGAAGGAGAAATAACAGACAAAGCCTTCTTTATGGATTCAGAAACAAAATCTCTTATGTTATCAGGAACATTCTGCACCTTAGATGTTGAGGGAACTGCAACAGGCAATGGTACATCACTAAAGGAAATATTATCTGCTTTAACAAGTTTGTCATGACAATTATTACAAACAACAGCTGGAGGAATAGCTACCAAAAGTTTACAGCAGATACACTTAGCTTTGGTAGATCCAGCAGGCAGTGGTTTTCCTGTAGTATCTTCTGGCTCAGATGCAACGTGAGACATCTTGCAATATGTAAGAGAAAAAACAACATATAAAGCAAAATAGATCAAATTCCTTATAAGACAGTTTCAGGAATGGGAAAAAAATGCCAAACATCAAGCTTCTAGCAACCAGAAGCAAATGAAAAATGAGACTGAAATAATGTGGAGACAAAAGCGACGCCCATATTTTTTGGCGCCAAATAAGACGCCCACATTATTTGGCGCCTAAATGCTTTTGGCGCCAAAAATGACGCCACATCCGGAACGCCGACATTTTTGGCGCAAAATAACGTCAAAAATGACGCAACTTTCCGGCGACACGTATGACGCCGGAAACGGAAAAGAATTTTTGCGCCAAAAAAGTCCGCGCCAAGAATGACACAATAAAATGAAGCATTTTCAGCCCCCGCGAGCCTAACAGCCCACAGGGAAAAAAGTCAAATTTTTGAGGTAAGAAAAAATATGATAATTTAAAGCATAATCCCAAATATGAAACTGACTGTCTGGAAATAAGGAAAGTTGAACATTCTGAGTCAAGGCAAATAAATGTTTGAATACATATATTTAGAACTTTATAAATAAAGTGCCCAACCATAGCTTAGAGTGTCACAGAAAATAAGACTTACTTACCCCAGGACACTCATCTACATGTTTGTAGAAAGCCAAACCAGTACTGAAACGAGAATCAGTAGAGGAAATGGTAAATATAAGAGTATATCGTCGATCTGAAAAGGGAGGTAAGAGATGAATCTCTACGACCGATAACAGAGAACCTTATGAAATAGACCCCGTAGAAGGAGATCACTGCATTCAATAGGCAATACTCTCCTCACATCCCTCTGACATTCACTGCACGCTGAGAGGAAAACCGGGCTCCAACTTGCTGCGGAGCGCATATCAACGTAGAATCTAGCACAAACTTACTTCACCACCTCCCTTGGAGGCAAAGTTTGTAAAACTGATTTGTGGGTGTGGTGAGGGGTGTATTTATAGGCATTTTAAGGTTTGGGAAACTTTGCCCCTCCTGGTAGGAATGTATATCCCATACGTCACTAGCTCATGGACTCTTGTTAATTACATGAAAGAAACTACATTTAAACACCAAAAAACTCTTAACCATCTCTGTGGAGATGTTGCCTGTGCAACGGCAAAGAGAATGACTGGGGTAGGCGGAGCCTAGGAGGGATCATGTGACCAGCTTTGCTCGGCTCATTGCCATTTCCTGTTGGGGAAGAGAATATCCCACAAGTAAGGATGACGCCGTGGACCGGACACACCTATGTTGGAGAAAGAATGTATTTAAAAAAAAAAAAAAAACACAAAAAAAAAAAAAAAAACACTAAAACTTCTTACTGGTAGAGTGTCTGCCAGTAACTAAGATGGTGGTCAAGAGTGTTGGTATGGGAGGTGAGAGCTGTTTGGGAGGGATCAGGTAAGAGGGTAATCCACACTGCAATTAGCGGCCTTCTAATTGCTAAAAACGAATTGCAAATCCAAGCATGTCTTCTATTTCTCAACAAAGGGGACCACAGAGAAGCTTTTATAACAATTTGGCTTATTACTGCAGTAGTTGTGTGTAAGTTTCAGTGAGAAACCCAAAGTTTGTGAAAAAGGTAACGATTTGGGGGCAAAAACAGTGGCATGAAATAAACCAAATATACCAAAATGGGCCTAGACCATTGGTTTTCAAACCTGTCATCATGCCTCCCCTAACAGGCCACATTTTGAGGATATCTGAACTGGAGCACAGGTGAAAAAAAAATCAGCTGATTAGTAACCATGGTTATTTCATCTGCTCTCAACCAAGGTAATCCTGAAAACCTGACCTGTTGGGGAGGCCTGAGGACAGGTTTTAAAACCAGTGGCCTAGAGCAATACCTTGGGTTGTCTACTAAAGAAAATATATATAGTTCTGATAGGGAAATAAAAAAATAAAAAAAGGCTATTTCAGTTTAAAAGGAGTGATAGCAAAAATGCTAAAAATTCTTCGGTATTTTGTGCAGGTTTTTCTCTGAAATTCCCGATAGCAAAAGGGTTAAGGAATACTGAATTTCAGGTGCAGACACCATCAACTGAGATTTCCAGACCCCTAGAGCTGATGTGACAAGCTAACGTAGCTGAATAAACTTTGCACATAGCAGATAGGAGATGGTTTCACAAAGCAGAGTGTGAGGAGTGTTTGACTCAGCCGCTAGAGCCTACAAAGGCTAATTTGTTACTTAGCAAAAAAAATAAAAAAGGTAGGGAAAGTAAAAAAACTCCAGCAGTGGTATCAGGGGCAAGGAGGCAGCCATCTGCTGCTGCTTTATATAATGCCATTACAGTTTGTGCTCCTGTGTGAAAACTGCAAGCGAGGTCATCTGCTCTATGCATACTCTAGGGTCATCCTAGGGCAGTGATGGCTAACCTTGGCACCACTGAACTACATTACCCATGATGCTCAACTAGACTGCAGAGTGTCTAAGCATCATGGGAAACATCTGGGGTGCCAAGGTTATTAATCACTGGCTTAGGGTGAGTGTGTAAAAAACAAGCTGTGTGAGCAATTAACATTACACTCTTATTAAATCACTTTTGACATTAAACACTTCATGTTTTTGTGTATAACTTGTGTTTTGTCCCACTGTAGGGAGTCATAAAGCAAAATCTGTAACCTGGGTTTTTAAAGTGCTTGAACTTGACTAAACCAACTATTTACAAGGCGCTAGGTAGATTGGTAGTGCATCCGGTGACCTCACAGAGACACGGAACAATCAGATAGGCACAGTAATGCACCTATCTTCACTATTTGGAAATAATAGATAGTGAAGATGGAACGGCCAATCAGATCATACATAGGAGATAGGCGCTAATGCATGACCTGATTGGCCCATGACAACCAATCTGATATGGGTTCATGTTCTTTCTAGCGCCTTCAAATGATTTGAGCGGTTGCGGCATTTGCAGGTTATAAAATTAGTTTTTTTGCCTTTCTAGGGAGAGTGAGAGAAAGCACAGTTATTACACAAAAGCTGCCGTTTTTTATAATGTCCTTTAACTACTTTAGCTGTAATATATTAAATAGATTGATATAGAAAAAAAAAATTATATATATATATATATATTCCATTCTTTTTTCTCTCCAAATATTGTATTTTTTTTTTTTACTACAATGCCCTTCTCAACTTAAATTTCAGTTTTGACTTTGAATTTTGATTAAAGATCCGCATATAACAGGATGATTATGTGAAATCTGGAATTAGAATGCAGCATATCATTACCTTTCTGGTGGACTTCAAGGTCCTAGGAAGCACGGTTTACAAGACCTACCAAATGCTGCTTGCAAAGACACAACTACATTAAAAGGGACACACAAATAAAAATTAAACATTCCAATAGAGCATGCAATTGTTTTAACAGATTGTTCAATTTACTTTGTTCTTTTTGTATTCTCTGCTGAAAAGGATACTTGAGAAGGTCTCGTCAATGTTTGACAAGATGGATTAAGTCAAGTCTCAGTAGTGCATTGGAGCGGTCTTTAACTGTGCGTTTAATCAATTCGAAGTCATTTAACACTTCGTTATACGCAAGCATAGTGCAATAATAAAAAGTATTTTTATGTCCCTTTAACCTTGGAAGCCACAGTGGCCCTATGTAAAGAAGCTCAACAGAATTCCTTGCAAATGTGTTCCATAGAAGCTTCATGATACCTAGACCATGAGGAAGCCATGGCTACAGTGAAATAAGCTCACATCATAGACATGTGCATATCTGTAAAAACTCACTAGAAGATATCACAAACATCTCCATGTAGAAAGAGAAGATCTCACATAGAGCTAGCAAGTGAGAGGGCACGTGCAGACACAATCCTTTTCATTTGTGCACACTGTAGACCTTGCAACATGTGTGTCCCTAGGGGATAATACCATCAAACAAAACTTTGTTACCAAAATGATAGTTCCAAACGTGGTCTACTCAAGTCTGGATTAGCTCCTCCAAATATAGAAAGTTCAAGGCAGATTTGGGCCATTGAGTAAACAATTAGAACAAACAGGGGGTTATTCCAGCTAGCAAGTTAATTTATTGCAAGACACCACAAAGTGTAATACAAGGTGTTTTATAAACCTTTCTAAAAACAAAGAGCACAGAGTATAACACAGATGTCACACGTGTAGCCGTTGACAAACCCATCAGTATAAATAAAACAACTTGTATGGCTCGGTTTGAAGTGACGATGCAAAAAACCTGCAGTACCAAACTCCGGTCCCATGTAGAAACAATGCTGACAAAAAGTAACATTTCCAGAGACATGACAAATGGGAAAAAACTGACAGAAGCAAACTGCACTTAAGAGAACTTAAAGGGACATGAAACCCATATTTTTTTCTTTCACGATTCAGATAGAGCATATATTCTTAAAAACATTCCAATTTACTTCTATTATCTAATTTGCTTCATTCTCATGGTATCCTTTGTTGGAAGGAGCAGTAATGCACTACTGGGAGCTAACGGAAAGCCAATGACAAAAGGCATATATGTGCGACTACCAATCAGCAGCTTCTGAGCCTACCTAGGTATACTTTTAAACAAAGGATATAAAGATAACAAAACAAATTAGATAATACAAATAAATTGGAAAGATATTTAAAATGACATGCTCTATCTGAATAATGAAAGAAAAAAACCTAAATTTATGCTTACCAGATAAATTCCTTTCTTTCCTGGCAGGGAGAGTCCACAAAGATATTCCTTACTGTTGGGAAATACAACACCTGGCCACCAGGAAGAGGCAAAGACCCCAGCCAAAGGCTTGAATATCCCTCCCACTTTCCCTACCCCCCTCAGTCATTCGGCCGAGGGAACAAGGGAAAAGTAGGAGAAACATCAGGGTATAAACGTGCCAGAAGAAAAACCAAAAGGGAGCCGCCAAACAAAGAATAACTAACGGGTGGGGTCGTGGACTCTCCCTGCCAGGAAAAAAACAAATTATGCTTACCTGATAATTTCATTTCCATCTTTGGGAGGAGAGTCCACTGCTTCATTAATTACTTGTGGGAATTAAGAACCTGACCACCAGTAGGAGGTAAAGACAACCCAGCCAAAGGCTTAAATGCCTCCCCCACTCCCCTCATCCCCCAGTCATTCTGCCAAGGGAACGAGGAACAGTAGGAGAAATATCAGTATATAAATGGTGCCAGAAAAATATAAAATTTAGGTCTGCCCATCGGAGCAAACGGGCGGGAGCAGTGGACTCTCCTCCCACAGATGGAAATGAAACTATCAGGCAAGCATAATTTATGTTTTCCATCTTAATGGGAGGAGAGTCCACTGCTTTATTCATTACTTATGGGAACAAATACTCAAGCTCTAGAGGACACTGAAAGAAAACGGGGGGGGTTGGGGGTAAAGACCTTATACTGAGGGCACCACAGCCTGCAGAACCTTTCTCCCAAGAACAGCTTCCGCCAAAGCAAAAACGTCAAATTTGTAAAATTTTGCAAAAGTATGTAAGGAAGACCAAGTAGCCGCCTTACAAATCTGCTCCACAGATGCCTCGTTCTTAAAGGCTTAAGAGGCCACAGCCCTAGTTGAGTGAGCCATAATCCTCTGAGGAGGTTTATGTCCCGCTGTCTCATAGGCCAAACGGATCATGCTCCTCAACCAAAAAGGACAGAGAAGTGGAAGAGGCCCTCTGCCCCCTACGCTTCCCGGAATACAACACAAAGACAAAGTCTGTCTGAAATCCTTTGTGGCCTGAAGGTAAAACTTCAAGGTTCGAACCATCTCCAAAATTATGAAGTAACCTTTCCTTAGGTGAAGAAGGGTTAGGACACAAAGGAGGAACTACTATCTCCCGATTGATGTTACACCACCTTTGGAAGAAATCCCAACCCAGTGCGAAGCACAGCCTTATCGGCGTGAAAAACCAGGTAAGGGGGCTCATATAGCAAGGCCGCTAACTCAGAGACTCTGCTAGCCGATGCAATAGCCAGAAGAAACAGAACCTTCCAGGAGAGAATCTTAATATCAAGCGCATGCAAAGGCTCAAACGGATCCCTCTGCAAAACCTTAAGAACCAAGTTCAAGCTCCAAGGAGGAGCAGAAGGTCTAAATACCGGTCTGATTCTGGACAGAGCGTGAACAAAGGACTGAATATCAGGAAGCTCCTCTAGCTTCTTGTGCAACCGAACTGATAAGGCCGAAATCTGTCCCTTTAAAGGAACTAGCGGCAGGCCCCTTATCCAGACCATCTTGAACAAAAGCCAGAATCCTGGATACCCTAATCTAGTGCCAGGGATAACCACGTTCCTCACACCAGTGCAAAAAGGTAAATTAAGTTGAACTCCCAAGGTACCGCCAAGGCATCTATCAGCACTGCGTGGGGATCCCTGGACCGCAACCCGTATCTAGGTAGCTTGACGTTGAGTCTGGACGCCATGAGATCTAATTCCGGCGTCCCCATCTGATGCAGATCTCTGCAAACACCTTGGGATGGAGGAAATCCGCTTCCCAGTTGGGATGTGGATCGATGAGAGAGAACAGCTGTGGGTCTCTGTCCATTCCAGAATCCGAGACACATCCCTCATGTCTAGGGAGCTTCTCGCCCCCCCTTGATGGTTTATGTACGCCACCGGGGTAATGTTGTCCAACTGGAATCTGATGAAATGGGAGGACCCCAAGAGAAGCCAAGCCCTCAGAGCATTGAATATTGCTCGTAGTTCCAGGATATTTATCGGTAGGCTCGACTCCTCTTGAGTCCACCTGCCCTGTGCCCTTCTGGCACCCCAAACAGCTCCCCATCCTGATAGACTTGCATTTGTGGTCACAATCTACCAGGATGGTCTCAAGAAGGATGTTCCCTGGGACAGCTGTCCCGGATGGACCCATCAAGAGAGGGATTCCCTCACTTGATTATCCAGAGATATCTGTTGGGACAGATCTGAATGATCGCCGTTCCAATGTCTCAACATGCATAACTGCAGAGGCCTGAGATGGAACCTGGCGAAAGGAATGACATCTATGCTGGAAACCATGACCCCTATCACCTCCATACACCTGGCCACAGATGGCCGGCCTTGAGGGCTGAAGGACAAGACAGCTGGACGCAATCTTTGAACATCTCTGATCTGTCAAGAATATCTTCATGGATATGGAATCTATTATCGTACCCAGGAACTTCACCCTGTTGCAGGGATCCAGAGAACTCTTTCCCTCATTTATCTTCCATCCATGAGATTGAAGGAGATAAGCAGCCCTCGAGTGGTCCTACGCGAGACTGTAGGACGGAGCCTGAACCAGCCTGCCACCGCAATACCTCTGGCTCTCGCTACCACAAGCAGCGCTCCCAGAACCTTCGTAAAGAATCTTGGGGCAGTCACCAGACCGAACGATAGGGCCACAAACTGGAAGTGCTGGTCCAGAAAAGCGAATCTTAGAAACCTGAAGTGGTCCCCGTGGATTGGCACATGAAGGTAAGCATCCTTCAAGTCTATTGTCGTCATAAATTGCCCCTCTTGAACTAGGGGCAGAATCTATGGAACTGACAGAAACTTGTTAAGGCACTTTAGGTCCAGAACGTGCCCTCCTAATTTGGGACCACGAAAAGGTTTAAATAGTACCCTAGGCCCCTTTTTGCTAGAGGTACTGGAATGATTACTCAGAGACAGGAGAGATCCCTCACACACTCTAGAAAGGTGTCTCTTTTCTCTGGTCTCGAGGATAGGTTTGACAGGAGGAATCTGCCCCTGGGTGGATGAGTCTTGAACCCTATCCTGTAACCCTGGGTGATAACCTCCAGAACCCAAGGATCCTGTACATCTCTCATCCAAGCCTCTGCGAACAGAGATAGTCTGTCCCCCAACACTCCTACATGTCCACTTTGTCTCGCCGGGCTTCTTTCTCAGCTTGGACCTAATTCCAAGATTGAGCTGGCTTCCAAGATCCCTTGGACTGTTCGGTCTTCGCAGACGGCTGCTGACGTAGAGACTTGTCCAAATAGGGACGAAAAGTAGAGCCCTTAGGCTTATTCTTCTTATCCTGCGGAAGGAAAGCACCTTTGCCTCTCCTGACCGTGGATATGATAGAGTCCAGTCCTGGACCAAAGACAACTTTCCCCTGAAACGGAAGGGACAGTAATCTAGATTTGGTCAGCAGACCACAACTTTAACCTCAGAGCCCTGGGGGCTAGAACAGAGAAACCTGATGTCTTAGCAATCAGGCGAATAACCTGCATATTTGCATTACAGATAAAAGAATTTGCAACCCTTAAGGCCTTAATCATTTCCTGTACCTCCTTGAGGGGAGTCTGCACCTCGACCATAGCTGACAGTGCATCACACCAGTAGGTAGCCGCTCTAGCAACCGCAGCTATCGTTGCTGACGGTTGGAAAACAAACCCCGTGAGTTAGAAAAATCTTTTTGAACATGGATTCTAATTTCTTGACGATGAGCTCTGCCCTCCGACGAGTAGCTGACCCCTGGGACAGAAAGCTATGTCTTTCCCTTTGCTTGCACTTTGCAGGGCATGGAAGGCCGCAGAAACTGCTTCTTGCAACTGGGCAGCGAAATCTGGCGGCCACGAGGCCCCTCCCAAGGGAGGATCAGTAGAGCCCTGGAGGGCTACATGTGTAATCAGAGATCGATGTAGGGAACGCACTCGCGGAACGGAGAACCCTCAGAGGTGGACAGCTCAGCTCAGTAGTACTAAATATCTTAATCTTTTTAGATATTGCAATTTTATCAAAGCATGTGGAACACAGTTGAGCAGGCGGATCAACCTGTACCTCCTCACAATAAACACAGGTATTAGCTTTAATTAAAGAGGGAGTATCCTCTAACATATCAGAGTCCTCCATAGCTTGCGCTTTAATATGGACTAGATAAAATAAATGGCACCTTTATACACCAATGGTCGGGGCACTCACCACCTCAGGGAAACCGTTATGTCTCCCGCAATTGCCGATAAGGAAAAAGGAAGTTGAGGCCACACCCGGTCACATGGAGTGCCATGCAGGACCGCCCCTGCACTATAGAGAAATAGCGCCAAAAGAGGCCGCTTCGCTCTTCACCTGACTGTTCACACATTGCTAGAGCCTCATCTCACACATGACGCAGCATCAAACACAATAAAGATATGTATAAATTCCCCCCTGTTCAATAGTCCCCTCTTCAGAGATGTTAACCCTTGATTCTATACAGATAAAAGGAGACAAACCGTGACCCTGTCTTCTTGCGTTATATGTGTATAAACGAAACGATCTTACCAGAATCTATGCCGTGGAACAGGAACACGGCCCTTCAAGTGTGACAGGTTAGTAGCATCGCTCCTGACATGGACTTGAGTGTATAAAGCAAGCAGCGAAACTAGTCAACGCTGATTGCTTAAGGAGCTGTTAATGACGAGTCGGGATGTTTTCACAGAAAGAATATCCCTGCATCTCCGGACTCTAACTTTCACCCATGCTCTCACTGAGAGACTGACAGGACTACTTAAAACTCCAGTCTTATTTCGAAGAGTACTACCCTCCATAAGAGACTACTCCAATCTTCCGACACTTCTCTGTCAACCTCCTGTGACGAAAGGCAAAGAATGACTGGGGGATGAGGGGAGTTGGAGAGGTATTTAAGCCTTTGGCTGGGGTGTCTTTGCCTCCTCCTGGTGGCCAGGTTCTTTATTCCCACAAGTAATGAATGAAGCGGTGGACTCTCCTCCCATTAAGATGGAAAAGGAATTAATCTGGTAAGAATAAATTTTGTTTTCTTTCCATAGGGCAGGGAGAGTCCACAGCGATATTCCTTACTGTTGGGAAAACACTACCCAAGCTCCAGAGGACACTGAAAGAATAACGTGAGGGAACAAAAAAAAAAACAAAAAAAAAAACGGACCCTAATCTGAGGACACCACAGCCTGCAAAAACCTCTCTCCTGAAAGCTGCTTCCGCCGAAGAAAATACAAAGTATGTGGGAAAAAAAAGTATGTGAGGACCAGGTAGCTGCCTTACAAATCTGATCGATTGAGGCTTTGTTCTTTCTTTCTTAAAAGCCCAGGAAGAAGCAACTGCTCTAGTGGAATGACCCATAGTAATGCTCTAAGGAGGCTGTTGTCCCGCCATCTCATAAGCTAGGCAGATGACACTTCTTAGCCAGAAAGACAGGGAAGACGTTAGGGCTGCACGATTAATCACATATGCAATTTAAAATTGTTATTAATCGCCGCAGTTTAAAAAAACGCGAGAATACACGATTTATAACCCCACCCACTATGATGTCACCTATGACGAATGAGGGCTCTGCGGCAGCCACATACGGGTAAGGGGGGTGCCAGTGACTTACCAGGTCTGTGGTGAACTCTCAATTCAATCTGAGTGACTGACTCATGAGCCAGAGCACTCTCCCTGCTGCTGTAGACTTTCTTGATAGACTGTCACTGCCTGACATAACTAAGCTTCACTCGCTAGTTAGGGCTAAAGCTATTTAATTACTTATTAGGTTTAGCTCAAGAGCAGCAGAGGTTGCCCAGAGTCTGTGGCTCATCCGACCTCACAGGGCAGACATTACTGTGACGTGTATAGAATTATTATACCAACACAGGTTCTGACAGTAATGTCATTCTCACAGAGAAGCACAGAATATGCCAACCACACAAGTGGAAGCAAGGGGCCAGTGATTAAAGTTTGTGACTCAGCCAATAACATAACACAGAGGCTATGCTGTACTACTGTGCAAACAAGACTTGTCACAAATAATTAAAATTATAGGGGTGGGATGTGGCCCAAGGGGATCTCACTTTCACATTTGGTGGAGTTGTAGTAAAATAAGGGGGGCATGGGACCAGGTGGCAACGGTATTGGACCAAATGGGCTTAAGCCACAAACTGACACCAGACACTGCCCTCTCATCTAGGGCTGGGGAAACTGACCCAACCGGAGAGTACGTTGTGCATTATCAAAGCTGGCCATAGCGAGAAGCTGGCTGGGAACTTCCCAGATTACATTCTGAATGGTTACGGATATCATTGAATATATTCGCACAATGGAAGAATACTCTTTAAAATGTATGGGTAAACTGGGATTACATTGTCAGGTCTGGGTGGCTTGGGAAGACTGGGCGAGAGCAGACAAATAGGGAACAATAGAGTATAGACTTGGGGGCTGACACCCAAAGGTGTGGTCCGCCTTTTAAAGCTCTCCGCATTTACTGAGCTGTTCCCTTTTCCCCCGTCGCCTCGGCATACATCTCCTGTACCACTCTGAACTTTTTTTTATAATCACCTGGATGCTATTGAGCTTGGTAATTAAAGCAACTCCTAATACCTCACAACACTTTGAGGGGAGATTACGATCCTGGTAAACAATGCTATTTCTCCGTGTTAATACATATTGTTTTATGTTATGCTGAGGGTGTAGTGGACACAAAGGCCATCTTATTCCTATTTAGAGTCTGTACACGAAAGTTATGTCTTATGATTACCACTTGCTAACTGTTTTTCTGCTGTCAGAATTAGAATGTTTATACATAAAAAGAGGTGCAACTCATGGCTTATTATATTTCCTATTGCATAGGACTTAATGCTGCTTACAGTCTCTAGGACATGCCTTCTGTATTAGATGCATGAGAATTGATGTATGTTGATAGACGTGTTGCCATGACAATTGTAAGATCTTGTTTGTGTATGCCATTGCTACCTCAATAAAAATTATTTTTAAAAAAAATTATAGGGGTGAAGAATTACTTTACATGTATAAAAAATAAGCATGATAGAAAGCATTAAATTATATACGGACCCCACACAACTAAATAACAATAGGCCCTGTGTAAAGACCACATTTGCAATTTTAATCTACAGACAGGAGAATGTAGGAGTGAGCAAGGTAAGAGGGGGCTGTAAATAACGTGTGCTGCCATTCAGGACAGGACATAAAGGCTTCCAACTCACAGCAGAACTCATACTTTTTTTTAAAGGGACTCTGAACCCAATTTTTTTCTTTCATGATAGATGGAGCATGCAATTTTAAAGGGACACTGAACCCAAATGTGTTCTTTCATGATAGAGATAGAGCATCCAATTTTGAGCAACTTTCTAATTTACTCCTATTATCAATTTTGCTTCATACGCTTGCTATCTTTATTTAAAAAGTAGGAATGTGATGCATAGGAGCTGGCACATTTTTGGTTGAGAACCTGGGTTATGCTTGCTTATTGGTGGGTAGATTTAAGCCTCCAATAAGCAAGAGCTATCCATGGTGCTGAACCTAAATTGGGCTGGCTGCTAAGATTTACTTTCCTGCTTTTAAAATAAAGATAGCAAGAGAATGAAGAAAAATTGATAATAGGAGTAAATTAGAAAGTTGCTTAAAAGGGACACTGAACCCAAATTTTTTCTTTTGTGATTCAGATAGAGCATGAAATTTTAAGCAACTTTCTAATTTACTCCGATTATCAAATTTTCTTAATTCTCTTGGTATATACATTTCCTTCTATGGCTGTATCTATAGAAGTGAACAGGGGTTATCTGCTGGAGCATACCTAGAAGCTGTGAACTCTGTTGAAACACAATGCCTGTGTCTAAACACTGACAAGAGGGGTGGAGCATAGTGCTCCAGACAGCAGGGCTATGTAAGTATTTTCACTTTTTTTTTTTTATTAATTTTAAAACCAGGCGATAAGACTGCCCAGTTTTTTCTTTCATGACATATATGAGTGCGTGAATAAATACATAAATAAAACTATGGGATGCTGACCTATGAAACATTTAATTTAAAAAAAAAAAAAAAAAGAGAAAAACATAATTTATGTAAGAACTTACCTGATAAATTCATTTCTTTCAAATTAGCAAGAGTCCATGAGCTAGTGACGTATGGGATATACATTTCTACCAGGAGGGGCAAAGTTTCCCAAACCTCAAAATGCCTATAAATACACCCCTCACCACACCCATAAATCAGTTTAACGAATAGCCAAGAAGTGGGGTGATAAGAAAAAAGTGCGAAAGCATAAAAAATAAGGAATTGGAATAATTGTGCTTTATACAAAAAAATCATAACCACCTCAAAAAGGGTGGGCCTCATGGACTCTTGCTAATATGAAAGAAATGAATTTATCAGGTAAGTTCTTACATAAATTTTGTTTTCTTTCATGTAATTAGCAAGAGTCCATGAGCTAGTGACGTATGGGATAATGAATACCCAAGATGTGGAACTTCCACGCAAGAGTCACTAGAGAGGGAGGGATAAAATAAAGACAGCCAATTCCGCTGAAAAATAATCCACACCCCAAAACAAAGTTTAAATCATATAATGAAAAAAACTGAAATTATAAGCAGAAGAATCAAACTGAAACAGCTGCCTGAAGTACTTTTCTACCAAAGACTGGTTCAGAAGAAGAAAACACATCAAAATGATATAATTTAGTAAAAGAATGCAAAGAAGACCAAGTTGCTGCTTTGCAAATCTGATCAACCGAAGCTTCATTCCTAAACGCCCAGGAAGTAGAGACTGACCTAGTCGAATGAGCTGTAATCCTTTGAGGCGGAGTTCTACCCGACTCAACATAAGCATGATGAATCAAAGACTTTAACCAAGATGCCAAAGAAATGGCAGAAGCCTTCTGACCTTTCCTAGAACCAGAAAAGATAACAAATAGACTAGAAGTCTTTCGGAAATCTTTAGTAGCTTCAACATAATATTTCAAAGCTCTAACTACATCCAAAGAATGCAACGATCTTTCCTTAGAGTTCTTAGGATTAGGACACAATGAAGGAACCACAATTTCTCTGCTAATGTTGTTAGAATTCACAACCTTAGGTAAAAATTTAAATGAAGTTCGCAACACCGCCTTATCCTGATGAAAAATCAGAAAAGGAGACTCACAAGAAAGAGCAGATAATTCAGAAACTCTTCTAGCAGAAGAGATGGCCAAAAGAAACAAAACTTTCCAAGAAAGTAATTTAATATCCAGCGAATGCATAGGTTCAAAAGGAGGAGCTTGAAGAGCCCCCAGAACCAAATTCAAACTCCAAGGAGGAGAAATTGACTTAATGACAGGTTTTATACGAACCAGAGCCTGAACAAAACAATGAATATCAGGAAGATTAGCAATCTTTCTGTGAAAAAAACAGAAAGAGCAGAGATTTGTCCTTTCAAGGAACTTGCAGACAAACCTTTATCCAAACCATCCTGAAGAAACTGTAAAATTCTAGGAATTCTAAAAGAATGCCAAGAAAAATGATGAGAAGAACACCAAGAAATGTAAGCCTTCCAGACTCGATAATATATCTTCCTAGATACAGATTTACGAGCCTGTAACATAGTATTAATTACGGAGTCAGAGAAACCTCTATGACTGAGAATCATGCGTTAAATCTCCATACCTTCAAATTTAAGGATTTGAGATCCTGATGGAAAAAAGGACCTTGCGATAGAAGGTCTGGTCTTAACGGAAGAGTCCACGGTTGGCAAGTAGCCATCCGGACAAAATCCGCATACCAAAACCTGTGAGGCCATGCTGGAGCCACCAGCAGAGCAAACGAATGCTCCTTTAGAATCTTGGAAATCACTCTTGGAAGAAGAACTAGAGGCGGAAAGATATAGGCAGGATGATACTTCCAAGGAAGTGACAATGCATCCACTGCTTCCGCCTGAGGATCCCTGGATCTGGACAGATACCTGGGAAGCTTCTTGTTTAGATGAGAAGCCATCAGATCTATTTCTGGAAGTCCCCACATTTGGACAATCTGACGAAATACCTCTGGGTGAAGAGACCATTCGCCCGGATGTAATGTTTGGCGACTGAGATAATCCGCTTCCCAATTGTCTATACCTGGGATATGAACCGCAGAAATTAGACAGGAGCTGGATTCCGCCCATACAAGTATTCGAGATACTTCTTTCATAGCCAGAGGACTGCGAGTCCCTCCTTGATGATTGACATATGCCACGGTTGTGACATTGTCCGTCTGAAAACAAATGAACTTTAGAAGAGGCCACGACTGAAGAGCTCTGAAAATCGCACAGAGTTCCAAAATGTTGATTGGTAATCTCGCCTCCTGAGATTCCCAAACCCCTTGTGCTGTCAGAGACCCCCATACAGCTCCCCAACCTGTCAGACTTGCATCTGTTGAGATCACAGTCCAGGTCGGAAGAACAAAAGAAGCCCCCTGGACTAAACGATGGTGGTCTGTCCACCACGTCAGAGAGTGTCGTACAATCGGTTTTAAAGATATTAATTGTGATATCTTTGTATAATCCCTGCACCACTGGTTCAGCATACAGAGCTGAAGAGGTCGCATGTGAAAACGAGCAAAGGGGATCACGTCCGATGCAGCAGTCATAAGACCTAGAATTTCCATGCATAAGGCTACCGAAGGGAATGATTGAAACTGAAGGTTTCGACAAGCTGAAACCAATTTTAGACGTCTCTTGTCCGTCAGCGACAGAGTCATGGATACTGAATCTATCTGGAAAACTAAAAAGGTTACCCTTGTCTGAGGAATCAACAAACTCTTTGGTAAATTGATCCTCCAACCATGTTCTCGAAGAAACGATACAAGTCGATTCGTATGAGATTCTGCTAAATGTGAAGACTGAGCAAGTACCAAGATATCGTCCAAATAAGGAAATACCACAATACCCTGTTCTCTGATTACAGACAGAAGGGCACCGAGAACCTTTGTAAAAATCCTTGGAGCTGTTGCTAGGCCAAACGGCAGAGCCACAAACTGGTAATGCTTGTCTAGAAAAGAGAATCTCAGAAACTGATAGTGATCTGGATGAATCGGAATATGCAGATATGCATCTTGTAAATCTATTGTGGACATATAATGCCCTTGCTGAACAAAAGGCAGAATAGTCCTTATAGTTACCATTTTGAATGTTGGTATCCTTACATAACGATTCAATATTTTTAAATCCAGAACTGGTCTGAAGGAATTCTCCTCCTTTGGTACAATGAAGAGATTTGAGTAAAACCCCAGCCCCTGTTCCAAAACTGGAACTGGCACAATTACTCCAGCCAACTCTAGATCTGAAACACATTTCAGAAATGCTTGAGCCTTCACTGGATTTATTGGGACACGGGAAAGAAAAAATCTTCTTGCAGGAGGCCTTATCTTGAAGCCTATTCTGTACCCTTGTGAAACAATATTCTGAATCCAAAGATTGTGAATCAAATTGATCCAAATTTCTTTGAAAAATCGTAATCTGCCCCCTACCAGCTGTGGACTTGGGAGCTGACTTTGGCTTTCTAAAAGGCTTGGATTTATTCCAGACTGGAGATGGTTTCCAAACTGATACCGCTCCTGTAGGGGAAGGATCAGGTTTTTGTTCCTTATTGTGACGAAAAGAACGAAAACGATTAGCAGACCTAAATTTACCTTTAGATTTTTTATCCTGTGGTAAAAAAGTTCCTTTCCCCCCATTAACAGTTGAAATAATAGAATCCAACTGGGAACGAAACAATTTATTACCCTGGAAAGAAAGGGAAAGCAAAGTTGACTTAGAAGACATATCAGCATTCCAAGTTTTAAGCCATAAAGCTCTTCTAGCTAAAATAGCTAAAGACATATACCTGACATCAACCCTAATGATATCAAAGATGGCATCACAAATAAAGTTATTAGCATGTTGAAGAAGATTAACAATGCTATGAGTATTATGATCTGTTACTTGTTGTGCTAAAGCTTCCAACCAGAAAGTTGAGGCTGCAGCAACATCCGCCAAAGATATAGCAGGTCTAAGAAGATTACCTGAACATAAGTAAGCTTTTCTTAGAAAGGATTCAATTTTCCTATCTAAAGGATCCTTAAAGGAAGTACTATCTGCCGTAGGAATAGTAGTACGTTTAGCAAGAGTAGAGATAGCCCCATCAACCTTAGGGATTTTGTCCCAAAACTCTAATCTGTCAGATGGCACAGGATATAATTGCTTAAACCGTTTAGAAGGAGTAAATGAATTACCCAAATTATTCCATTCCCTGGAAATTACTTCAGAAATAGCATCAGGGACGGGAAAAACCTCCGGAATAACTACAGGAGGTTTAAAAACCGTATTCAAACGTTTAGATTTAGTATCAAGAGGACCAGATTCCTCTATTTCTAATGCAATTAAAACTTCTTTAAGTAAAGAACGAATAAATTCCATTTTAAATAAATATGAAGATTTATCAGTATCAACCTCTGAAACAGAATCCTCTGAACCAGAAAAATCATTATCAGAAACAGAATCAGAATGATGGTGTTCATTTAAAAACGCATCTGAAAAATGAGAAGTTTTAAAAGACCTTTTACGTTTACTGGAAGGAGGAATAACAGACATAGCCTTCTTAATAGATTTAGAAACAAAATCTTATGTTAACAGGAACACCCTGAATATTAGATGTTGATGGAACAGCAACAGGTAATGGAACATTACTAAAGGAAATATTATCAGCATTAACAAGTTTGTCATGACATTCATTACAAACAACAGCCGGAGAAACAGTTACCACAAGTTTACAACAAATACACTTAACTTTGGTAGATCCAGCATCAGGCAGCAATTTTCCAGAAGTATCTTCTGATTCAGGGTCAATCTGAGACATCTTGCAATATGTAATAGAAAAAACAACATATAAAGCAAAATTGATCAAATTCCTTAAATGACAGTTTCAGGAATGGGAAAAAATGCCAATGAACAAGCTTCTAGCAACCAGAAGCAAATAAGCAATGAGACTTAAATAATGTGGAGACAATAATGGCGCCCATATATTTAGGCGCCAAAAAAGACGCCCACATTATTCGGCGCCTAAATGCTTTAAGCGCCAAAAATGACGCCACATCCGGTGACACCGACATTTTTGGCGCAAAAAACGTCAAAAAAATGACGCAACTTCCGGCAACAAGTATGACGCCGGAAATCACAAAGAAAATTTTTGCACCAAAAAATTCCGCGCCAAAAATGACGCAATAAAAAGAAGCATTTTCAGCCCCCGTGAGCCTAACAGCCCACAGGAAAAAAGTCAAATTTTAAGGTAAGAAAAAACAGAATTTATGTTTACCTGATAAATTACTTTCTCCAACGGTGTGTCCGGTCCACGGCGTCATCCTTACTTGTGGGATATTCTCTTCCCCAACAGGAAATGGCAAAGAGCCCAGCAAAGCTGGTCACATGATCCCTCCTAGGCTCCGCCTACCCCAGTCATTCGACCGACGTTAAGGAGGAATATTTGCATAGGAGAAACCATATGGTACCGTGGTGACTGTAGTTAAAGAAAATAAATTATCAGACCTGATTAAAAAACCAGGGCGGGCCGTGGACCGGACACACCGTTGGAGAAAGTAATTTATCAGGTAAACATAAATTCTGTTTTCTCCAACATAGGTGTGTCCGGTCCACGGCGTCATCCTTACTTGTGGGAACCAATACCAAAGCTTTAGGACACGGATGAAGGGAGGGAGCAAATCAGGTCACCTAAATGGAAGGCACCACGGCTTGCAAAACCTTTCTCCCAAAAATAGCCTCAGAAGAAGCAAAAGTATCAAACTTGTAAAATTTGGTAAAAGTGTGCAGTGAAGACCAAGTCGCTGCCCTACATATCTGATCAACAGAAGCCTCGTTCTTGAAGGCCCATGTGGAAGCCACAGCCCTAGTGGAATGAGCTGTGATTCTTTCGGGAGGCTGCCGTCCGGCAGTCTCGTAAGCCAATCTGATGATGCTTTTAATCCAAAAAGAGAGAGAGGTAGAAGTTGCTTTTTGACCTCTCCTTTTACCGGAATAAACAACAAACAAGGAAGATGTTTGTCTAAAATCCTTTGTAGCATCTAAATAGAATTTTAGAGCGCGAACAACATCCAAATTGTGCAACAAACGTTCCTTCTTTGAAACTGGTTTCGGACACAGAGAAGGTACGATAATCTCCTGGTTAATGTTTTTGTTAGAAACAACTTTTGGAAGAAAACCAGGTTTAGTACGTAAAACCACCTTATCTGCATGGAACACCAGATAAGGAGGAGAACACTGCAGAGCAGATAATTCTGAAACTCTTCTGGCAGAAGAAATTGCAACTAAAAACAAAACTTTCCAAGATAATAATTTAATATCAACGGAATGCAAGGGTTCAAACGGAACCCCCTGAAGAACTGAAAGAACTAAATTGAGACTCCAAGGAGGAGTCAAAGGTTTGTAAACAGGCTTAATTCTAACCAGAGCCTGAACAAAAGCTTGAACATCTGGCACAGCAGCCAGTTTTTTGTGAAGTAACACCGACAAGGCAGAAATCTGTCCCTTCAGGGAACTTGCAGATAATCCTTTTTCCAATCCTTCTTGAAGGAAGGATAGGATCCTAGGAATCTTAACCTTGTCCCAAGGGAATCCTTTAGATTCACACCAACAGATATATTTTTTCCAAATTTTGTGGTAAATCTTTCTAGTTACAGGCTTTCTGGCCTGAATAAGAGTATCGATAACAGAATCTGAGAACCCTCGCTTCGATAAAATCAAGCGTTCAATCTCCAAGCAGTCAGCTGGAGTGAAACCAGATTCGGATGTTCGAACGGACCCTGAACAAGAAGGTCTCGTCTCAAAGGTAGCTTCCAAGGTGGAGCCGATGACATATTCACCAGATCTGCATACCAAGTCCTGCGTGGCCACGCAGGAGCTATCAAGATCACCGACGCCCTCTCCTGATTGATCCTGGCTACCAGCCTGGGGATGAGAGGAAAGGGCGGGAACACATATGCTAGTTTGAAGGTCCAAGGTGCTACTAGTGCATCCACTAGAGCCGCCTTGGGATCCCTGGATCTGGACCCGTAGCAAGGAACTTTGAAGTTCTGACGAGAGGCCATCAGATCCATGTCTGGAATGCCCCACAGCTGAGTGACTTGGGCAAAGATTTCCGGATGGAGTTCCCACTCCCCCGGATGCAATGTCTGACGACTCAGAAAATCCGCTTCCCAATTTTCCACTCCTGGGATGTGGATAGCAGACAGGTGGCAGGAGTGAGACTCCGCCCATAGAATGATTTTGGTCACTTCTTCCATCGCTAGGGAACTCCTTGTTCCCCCCTGATGGTTGATGTACGCAACAGTTGTCATGTTGTCTGATTGAAACCGTATGAACTTGGCCCTCGCTAGCTGAGGCCAAGCCTTGAGAGCATTGAATATCGCTCTCAGTTCCAGAATATTTATCGGTAGAAGAGATTCTTCCCGAGACCAAAGACCCTGAGCTTTCAGGGATCCCCAGACCGCGCCCCAGCCCATCAGACTGGCGTCGGTCGTGACAATGACCCACTCTGGTCTGCGGAATGTCATCCCTTGTGACAGGTTGTCCAGGGACAGCCACCAACGGAGTGAGTCTCTGGTCCTCTGATTTACTTGTATCTTCGGAGACAAGTCTGTATAGTCCCCATTCCACTGACTGAGCATGCACAGTTGTAATGGTCTTAGATGAATGCGCGCAAAAGGAACTATGTCCATTGCCGCTACCATCAACCCGATCACTTCCATGCACTGAGCTATGGAAGGAAGAGGAACGGAATGAAGTATCCGACAAGAGTCTAGAAGTTTTGTTTTTCTGGCCTCTGTTAGAAAAATCCTCATTTCTAAGGAGTCTATAATTGTTCCCAAGAAGGGAACCCTTGTTGACGGGGATAGAGAACTCTTTTCCACGTTCACTTTCCATCCGTGAGATCTGAGAAAGGCCAGGACGATGTCCGTGTGAGCCTTTGCTTGAGGAAGGGACGACGCCTGAATCAGAATGTCGTCCAAGTAAGGTACTACAGCAATGCCCCTTGGTCTTAGCACAGCTAGAAGGGACCCTAGTACCTTTGTGAAAATCCTTGGAGCAGTGGCTAATCCGAAAGGAAGCGCCACGAACTGGTAATGTTTGTCCAGGAATGCGAACCTTAGGAACCGATGATGTTCCTTGTGGATAGGAATATGTAGATACGCATCCTTTAAATTGCGAAAAAACATGAAGGAATTGTTCAAAATTTATCAAATTTTCACCACAGTGTCTTAAAGCCTTAAAAGTATTGCACACCAAATTTGGAAGCTTTAACCCTTAAAATAACGGAACCGGAGCCGTTTTAAACTTTAACCCCTTTACAGTCCCTGGTATCTGCTTTGCTGAGACCCAACCAAGCCCAAAGGGGAATACGATACCAAATGACGCCTTCAGAAAGTCTTTTCTAAGTATCAGAGCTCCTCTCACATGCGACTGCATGCCATGCCTCTCAAAAACAAGTGCGCCACACCGGCGCGAAAATGAGGCTCTGCTTATGCTTTGGGAAAGCCCCTAAGGAATAAGGTGTCTAATACAGTGCCTGCCGATATTATTATATCAAAATACCCAGATAAAATGATTCCTCAAGGCTAAATATGTGTTAATAATGAATCGATTTAGCCCAGAAAAAGTCTACAGTCTTAATAAGCCCTTGTGAAGCCCTTATTTACGATCGTAATAAACATGGCTTACCGGATCCCATAGGGAAAATGACAGCTTCCAGCATTACATCGTCTTGTTAGAATGTGTCATACCTCAAGCAGCAAGAGACTGCACACTGTTCCCCCAACTGAAGTTAATTGCTCTCAACAGTCCTGTGTGGAACAGCCATGGATTTTAGTTACGGTTGCTAAAATCATTTTCCTCATACAAACAGAAATCTTCATCTCTTTTCTGTTTCTGAGTAAATAGTACATACCAGCACTATTTCAAAATAACAAACTCTTGATTGAATAATAAAAACTACAGTTAAACACTAAAAAACTCTAAGCCATCTCCGTGGAGATGTTGCCTGTACAACGGCAAAGAGAATGACTGGGGTAGGCGGAGCCTAGGAGGGATCATGTGACCAGCTTTGCTGGGCTCTTTGCCATTTCCTGTTGGGGAAGAGAATATCCCACAAGTAAGGATGACGCCGTGGACCGGACACACCTATGTTGGAGAAATTGATTATTCATATGCATGATCCCAAATAATGAAACTGACTGTCTGAAAAAAGGAATATTGAACATCCTGAATCAAGGCAAATAAATGTTTAAACACATATATTTAGAACTTTATATAAAAGTGCCCAACCATAGCTTAGAGTGTCACAAAAATAAGACTTACTTACCCCAGGACACTCATCTACATGTAGTAGAAACGAGAATCAGTAGAGGTAATGGTATATATAAGAGTATATCGTTGATCTGAAAAGGGAGGTAAGAGATGAATCTCTACGACCGATAACAGAGAACCTATGAAATAGACCCCGTAGAAGGAGATCATTTAATTCAAATAGGCAATACTCTGTTCACATCCCTCTGACATTCACTACACACAGAGGAAAACCGGGCTCCAGCCTGCTGCGAAGCGCATATCAACGAAGAATCTAGCACAAACTTACTTCACCACCTCCATGGGAGGCAAAGTTTGTAAAACTGATTTGTGGGTGTGGTGAGGGGTGTATTTATAGGCATTTTGAGGTTTGGGAAACTTTGCCCCTCCTGGTAGGAATGTATATCCCATACGTCACTAGCTCATGGACTGCTAATTACATGAAAGAAAAGAGGAGGAAGAGTAGAGAACACCATGCTAAGCAATGTACACGGCATAACAAATATTTCTAACAGGAGCAATGAGGTTAAAGGGACACTGAACCCAAATGTTTTCTTTCATGATAGAGAGAGCGCATCCAATTTTGAGCAACTTTCTAATTTACTCCTATTATCAATTTTTCTTCGTTCTCTTGCTATCTTTATTTAAAAAGCAGAAATGTGATGTATAGGAGCCGGCCCATTTTTGGTTGAGAACCTGGGTTATGCTTGCTTATTGGTGGGCAAATATAAGCCTCCAATCCATATCAAGAGATCGAAGAAAAATTAATAATAGGAGTAAATTAGAAAGTTGCTTAAATTTGCATGCTCTATCTGAATCATGAAAGACAAAATTTGGGTTCAGTGTCCCTTTAAGATACAAAAAATACAAAAGTAAAATTACAGAATAAAATAAACAAAGCTATCCAAAATAAAAAATTTAAACCTGAACGAATACCCCTATAAAAATAAAAAATACCCCCAAAATAAAAACAGCCACTAATCTAATACAAAACTACCAATAGCCCTTTTAAAAGGGACTTTTTAGGGCATTGCCCTAAATTAAACAGCTCTTTTACCTCTACAAAATACTAAGTCCCCCAATAGTAAAAAACCCCCACCCACCAAACCACCCCAAAATAAAAAAAAACTAACACTTAAATCCTTATCTAAATCCCCCCCCCCCCCCCCCAAAAAAAAAGCATAACACTAAGTCCCAAATAAGGACTCGCGGTTCTTGAAGTTCGGCGGAGGTCTTCTTCCAGGCAGGTCCATCATCTTCAATCTTCATCCACAGCGAAGGCGGAGGTGCGGAGCAGTCTTCCCAGATGCAGCAATCCTCTGCAGCGAGGAGGCTCCTCTTCATGCAATAGTCTGCCACACACACTGAAGATTGAATGCAAGGTACCCCATATTTAGCATGCAATTTTAAGCAACTTTATAACTTTCTCCTATTAATTTTTCTTCGTTCTCTTGCTATCTTTATTTGAAAAGGGCGGCATCTAAGCGGGGGTTTTTGGTTTAGTACTCTGGACAGCACTTTTTTATTGGTGGATCAATTTATCCACCAATCAGCAAGAACAACCCAGGTTGTTCACCAAAAATGAGCCAGCATCTAAACTTAAATTCTTCCATTTCAAATAAAGCTACCAAGAGAAGGAAAAAAAATTGATAATAGGAGTAAATTGGAAAGCTGCTTAAAATCTTATGCTCTATCTGAATCACGAAAGAAAAAATTTGGGTTCAGTGTCCCTTTAAAAAGCTAAACCTAGGTAGGGTCATGCTTATTTCTTAGACCTTGAAGGCCGCCTGTAATCTGAATGCATTTTGACAGGTTTTTTTACCACTAGAGGGCATTAGTTCATGTGTGTCATATAGATAACATTGAGCTCACTCACGTGAAGTTACCTAGGAGAAAGCACTGATTGGCTAAAATGCAAGTGTAAAAAAAACTAAAATAAAGGGGCAGTTTGCAGAGGCATAGATGCAAGGTGATTACAGAGGTAAAAACAGAATTTATGTTTACCTGATAAATTACTTTCTCCAACGGTGTGTCCGGTCCACGGCGTCATCCTTACTTGTGGGATATTCTCTTCCCCAACAGGAAATGGCAAAGAGCCCAGCAAAGCTGGTCACATGATCCCTCCTAGGCTCCGCCTACCCCAGTCATTCGACCGACGTTAAGGAGGAATATTTGCATAGGAGAAACCATATGATACCGTGGTGACTGTAGTTAAAGAAAATAAATTATCAGACCTGATTAAAAAACCAGGGCGGGCCGTGGACCGGACACACCGTTGGAGAAAGTAATTTATCAGGTAAACATAAATTCTGTTTTCTCCAACATAGGTGTGTCCGGTCCACGGCGTCATCCTTACTTGTGGGAACCAATACCAAAGCTTTAGGACACGGATGAAGGGAGGGAGCAAATCAGGTCACCTAAATGGAAGGCACCACGGCTTGCAAAACCTTTCTCCCAAAAATAGCCTCAGAAGAAGCAAAAGTATCAAACTTGTAAAATTTGGTAAAAGTGTGCAGTGAAGACCAAGTCGCTGCCCTACATATCTGATCAACAGAAGCCTCGTTCTTGAAGGCCCATGTGGAAGCCACAGCCCTAGTGGAAGGAGCTGTGATCCTTTCAGGAGGCTGCCGTCCGGCAGTCTCGTAAGCCAATCTGATGATGCTTTTAATCCAAAAAGAGAGAGAGGTAGAAGTTGCTTTTTGACCTCTCCTTTTACCAGAATAAACAACAAACAAGGAAGATGTTTGTCTAAAATCCTTTGTAGCATCTAAATAGAATTTTAGAGCGCGAACAACATCCAAATTGTGCAACAAACGTTCCTTCTTCGAAACTGGTTTCGGACACAGAAAAGGCACGACTATCTCCTGGTTAATGTTTTTGTTAGAAACAACTTTTGGAAGAAAACCAGGTTAGTACGTAAAACCACCTTATCTGCATGGAACACCAGATAAGGAGGAGAACACTGCAGAGCAGATAATTCTGAAACTCCTCTAGCAGAAGAAATTGCAACCAAAAACAAAACTTTCCAAGATAATAACTTAATATCAACGGAATGTAAGGGTTCAAACGGAACCCCCTGAAGAACTGAAAGAACTAAGTTGAGACTCCAAGGAGGAGTCAAAGGTTTGTAAACAGGCTTGATTCTAACCAGAGCCTGAACAAAGGCTTGAACATCTGGCACAGCTGCCAGCTTTTTGTGAAGTAACACAGACAAGGCAGAAATCTGTCCCATCAAGGAACTTGCAGATAATCCTTTTTCCAATCCTTCTCGAAGGAAGGATAGACTCTTAGGAATCTTAACCTTGTCCCAAGGGAATCCTTTAGATTCACACCAACAGATATATTTTTTCCAAATTTTGTGGTAAATTTTTCTAGTTACAGGCTTTCTGGCCTGAACAAGAGTATCAATAACAGAATCTGAGAACCCTCGCTTTGATAAGATCAAGCGTTCAATCTCCAAGCAGTCAGCTGGAGTGGGACCAGATTCGGATGTTCGAACGGACCTTGAACAAGAAGGTCTCGTCTCAAAGGTAGCTTCCATGGTGGAGCCGATGACATATTCACCAGATCTGCATACCAAGTCCTGCGTGGCCACGCAGGAGCTATCAAGATCACCGACGCCCTCTCCTGATTGATCCTGGCTACCAGCCTGGGGATGAGAGGAAACGGCGGGAATACATAGGCTAGTTTGAAGGTCCAAGGTGCTACTAGTGCATCTACTAGAGTCGCCTTGGGATCCCTGGATCTGGACCCGTAGCAAGGAACCTTGAAGTTCTGACGAGAGGCCATCAGATCCATGTCTGGAATGCCCCACAGTTGAGTGATTTGGGCAAAGATATCCGGATGGAGTTCCCACTCCCCCGGATGCAATGTCTGACGACTCAGAAAATCCGCTTCCCAATTTTCCACTCCTGGGATGTGGATTGCAGACAGGTGGCAGGAGCGAGTCTCCGCCCATTGAATGATTCTGGTCACTTCTTCCATCGCCAGGGAACTCCTTGTTCCCCCCTGATGGTTGATGTACGCAACAGTCGTCATGTTGTCTGATTGAAACCGTATGAACTTGGCCCTCGCTAGCTGAGGCCAAGCCTTGAGAGCATTGAATATCGCTCTCAGTTCCAGAATATTTATCGGTAGAAGAGATTCTTCCCGAGACCAAAGACCCTGAGCTTTCAGGGATCCCCAGACCGCGCCCCAGCCCATCAGACTGGCGTCGGTCGTGACAATGACCCACTCTGGTCTGCGGGAGGTCACCCCTTGTGACAGGTTGTCCAGGGACAGCCACCAACGGAGTGAGTCTCTGGTCCTCTGATTTACTTGTATCTTCGGAGACAAGTCTGTATAGTCCCCATTCCACTGACTGAGCATACACAGTTGTAATGGTCTTAGATGAATGCGCGCAAAAAGAACTATGTCCATTGCCGCTACCATCAAACCTATCACTTCCATGCACTGCGCTATGGAAGGAAGAGGAACGGAATGAAGTATCCGACAAGAGTTTAGAAGTTTTGTTTTTCTGGTCTCTGTCAGAAAAATCCTCATTTCTAAGGAGTCTATTATTGTTCCCAAGAAGGGAACTCTTGTCGACGGAGATAGAGAACTCTTTTCCACGTTCACTTTCCATCCGTGAGATCTGAGAAAGGCCAGGACTATGTCCGTGTGAGCCTTTGCTTGAGGAAGGGACGACGCTTGAATCAGAATGTCGTCCAAGTAAGGTACTACAGCAATGCCCCTTGGTCTTAGCACCGCCAGAAGGGACCCTAGTACCTTTGAGAAAATCCTTGGAGCAGTGGCTAATCCGAAAGGAAGCGCCACGAACTGGTAATGCTTGTCCAGGAATGCGAACCTTAGGAACCGATGATGTTCCTTGTGGACAGGAATATGTAGATACGTATCCTTTAAATCCACCGTGGTCAAGAATTGACCTTCCTGGATGGAAGGATTGTTCGAATGGTTTCCATTTTGGACGACGGAACCTTGAGAAACTTGTTTAGGATCTTGAGATCTAAGATTGGTCTGAACGTTCCCTCTTTTTTGGGAACTACGAACAGATTGGAGTAGAACCCCATCCCTCGTTCTCTTAATGGAACAGGATGAATCACTTCCAGAAGATAACCTTGGGAGACTATTTCTAGCGCCCAAGGATCCAGAACATCTCTTGCCCAAGCCTGAGTGAAGAGAGAGAGTCTGCCCCCCACCAAATCCGGTCCCGGATCGGGGGCCCGCATATCATGCTGTCTTGGGAGCAGTGGCAGGTTTCTTGGCCTGCTTTCCTTTGTTCCAGCCTTGCATAGGTCTCCAGGCTGGATTGGCTTGAGAAGTATTACCTTCCTGCTTAGAGGACGTAGCACTTGGGGCTGGTCCGTTTCTGCGAAAGGGACGAAAATTAGGTTTATTTTTGGCCTTGAAAGACCTATCCTGAGGAAGGGCGTGGCCCTTGCCCCCAGTGATATCAGAGATAATCTCTTTCAAGTCAGGGCCAAACAGTGTTTTCCCCTTGAAAGGAATGTCAAGCAATTTGTTCTTGGAAGACGCATCCGCTGACCAAGATTTTAACCAAAGCGCTCTGCGCGCCACAATAGCAAACCCAGAATTTTTCGCCGCTAACCTAGCCAATTGCAAAGTGGCGTCTAGGGTGAAAGAATTAGCCAATTTAAGAGCACGAATTCTGTCCATAATCTCCTCATAAGAAGAAGAATTACTAATAATCGCCTTTTCTAGCTCATCGAACCAGAAACACGCGGCTGTAGTGACAGGGACAATGCATGCAATTGGTTGTAGAAGGTAACCTTGCTGAACAAACATCTTTTTTAGCAAACCTTCTAATTTTTTATCCATAGGATCTTGGAAAGCACAACTATCTTCTATGGGTATAGTGGCGCGCTTGTTTAGAGTAGAAACCGCCCCCTCGACCTTGGGGACTGTCTGCCATAAGTCCTTTCTGGGGTCGACTATAGGAAACAATTTTTTAAATATGGGGGGAGGTACGAAAGGTATACCGGGCCTGTCCCATTCTTTATTAACAATGTACGCCACCCGCTTGGATATAGGAAAAGCTTCGGGGGGCCCCGGGGCCTCTAGGAACTTGTCCATTTTACATAGTGTTTCTGGAATGACCAGATAATCACAATCATCCAAATTGGATAACACCTCCTTAAGCAGAGCGCGGAGATGTTCCAACTTAAATTTAAAAGTAATCACATCAGGTACAGCTTGTTGAGAAATTTTTCCTGAATCTGAAATTTCTCCCTCAGACAAAACCTCCCTGGCCCCCTCAGACTGGTGTAGGGGCCCTTCAGAAACAATATCATCAGCGTCCTCATGCTCTTCAGTATTTTCTAAAACAGAGCAGTCGCGCTTTCGCTGATAAGTGGGCATATTGGCTAAAATGTTTTTGATAGAATTATCCATTACAGCCGTTAATTGTTGCATAGTAAGGAGTATTGGCGCGCTAGATGTACTAGGGGCCTCCTGTATGGGCAAGACTGGTGTAGACGAAGGAGGGGATGATGCAGTACCATGCTTACTCCCCTCACTTGAGGAATCATCTTGGGCATCATTTTTACTAAATTTTTTATGACATAAATCACATATATTTAAATGAGAAGGAACCTTGGCTTCCCCACAGTCAGAACACAATCTATCTGGTAGTTCAGACATGTTAAACAGGCATAAACTTGATAACAAAGCACAAAAAACGTTTTAAAATAAAACCGTTACTGTCACTTTAAATTTTAAACTGAACACACTTTATTACTGCAATTGCGAAAAAGTATGAAGGAATTGTTCAAAATTCACCAAAATTTCACCACAGTGTCTTAAAGCCTTAAAAGTATTGCACACCAAATTTGGAAGCTTTAACCCTTAAAATAACGGAACCGGAGCCGTTTTTATATTTAACCCCTTTACAGTCCCTGGAATCTGCTTTGCTGAGACCCAACCAAGCCCAAAGGGGAATACGATACCAAATGATGCCTTCAGAAAGACTTTTCTATGTATCAGAGCTCCACACACATGCAGCTGCATGCCATGCTGTTCTCAAAAACAAGTGCGCCATACCGGCGCGAAAATGAGGCTCTGACTATGATTAGGGAAAGCCCCTATAGAATAAAGTGTCTAAAACAGTGCCTGCCGATATTATTTTACAAAAAATACCCAGATTAAATGATTCCTCAAGGCTAAATATGTGTAAATATGATCGATTTAGCCCAGAAAATGTCTACAGTCTTAATAAACCCTTGTGAAGCCCTTATTTACTGTCTGAATAAAAATGGCTTACCGGATCCCATAGGGAAAATGACAGCTTCCAGCATTACATCGTCTTGTTAGAATGTGTCATACCTCAAGCAGCAAAAGACTGCTCACTGTTCCCCCAACTGAAGTTAATTCCTCTCAACAGTCCTGTGTGGAACAGCCATGGATTTTAGTAACGGTTGCTAAAATCATTTTCCTCATACAAACAGAAATCTTCATCTCTTTTCTGTTTCAGAGTAAATAGTACATACCAGCACTATTTTAAAATAACAAACTCTTGATTGAATAATAAAAACTACAGTTAAACACTAAAAAACTCTAAGCCATCTCCGTGGAGATGTTGCCTGTACAACGGCAAAGAGAATGACTGGGGTAGGCGGAGCCTAGGAGGGATCATGTGACCAGCTTTGCTGGGCTCTTTGCCATTTCCTGTTGGGGAAGAGAATATCCCACAAGTAAGGATGACGCCGTGGACCGGACACACCTATGTTGGAGAAACGTGTATTATAACTGTGCTGGTTATGCAAAACTGGGGAATGGCTAATAAAGGTATTATCTATCTTTTTAAACAACAAAAATTCTGTTGTTGACTGTCCCTTTAATGTGTTAAGTTTATTGCGTCGTTGGTGGTTGGCGGTTTAGGGGTTAATAAATTATTTAATTTGTGATGTGGGGGAATGGCGGGCTAGGGGTTAATAGATGTATTAGGTAGTTTGCGATGTTGGGGTTGGATGATTTAGGGGTTAATAATTATTATTATGTAGCGCTTTTTTATTTTTATCTTAATACGTGCGGCAGTTAGGTTTTTTTTTTAAATGCTCCGTTTGCTTTCGCTGCATCCAGGTGAATTCTTTTGGCTGCCTCGTGCAGCCAACATTCCTTTGTAGATGCATGCCAACTGGCGATGGACGAGTTACAAACGCGATTATAGTATATTTACTTGCCAGCAATTTTTAAACAATTTTTTATGCAAACTATTTTTACTTAATTAGCCCTTTTAGGATATGCACAGATTTCATCATGTTTTAGGCATTTTAACATTAGAGTGTAATATTTTTTGCTGGCTATGTTTACATATCTTTTTAACCCCTTAATGACCAAGGACGTACGCCACACGTCCTAAAAAAAAAAAAAGACAGTTAATGACCGAGGATGTGTGGCGTACGTCCTTGGTCTGGAAAGCAGCTGGAAGCGATCCTGCTCTGCTGGAAGCGGCCCTCTCTGCACCGGACATCGGTGGCCGGTATCGTTGGTGGGTGGGAGCAAGCCTGGGAGGCGGGTGGGCGGCCATCGATGTGCCGAGTAGAGGGAAGGGGGGCGGGATCGGGGGCGGGTCAGTCGGGAGCGCTCACGGGAGCGCGCGTGCACGGGGGGCGGCGGGCGGGCGCGTGCACGGGGCGGGAGGGAACCGCTACACTGCAGAAAAATAAAGCTGTAAAAAGCAACAAAAAAAAAGGTTTTGAAAGTTTTAAATTAACAGCTAAGGGATCTGGAAGGGGTGGGGGGTTGGTCTTGGGGGGGGGGGGGAGGGAAGCTACACTACAGAAAAGGGAATTTTTTTTAAAAAAAAGGCAACTTTATTACTAAACTGGGTACTGGCAGATAGCTGCCAGTACCCAAGATGGCGCCCATTAAGGCAGAGGGGGAGGGTTAGAGAGCTGTTTAGTGGGGGATCAGTGAGGTTGGGGGCTAAGTGGGGATCCTACACAGCAGCATATGTAAATATGCTTAAAAAAAAACACAAAAAAAGCCCAAATATAGCTTTTATTTTAGTACTGGCAGAGTTTCTGCCAGTACTTAAGATGGCGGGTACAATTGTGGGGTGGGGGAGGGAAGTGAGCTGTTTGGGAGGGATCAGGGGGTCTCATGTTTCAGGTGGGAGGCTGAGCTCTACACTAAAGCTAAAATTAACCTTGCAAGCTCCCTACAAGCTACATAATTAACCCCTTCACTGCTAGCCATAATACATGTGTGAAATGCAGCAGCATTTGGCGGCCTTCTAATTACCAAAAAGCAACGCCAAAGTCATATATGTCTGCTATTTCTGAACAAAGGGGATCCCAGAGAAGCATTTACAACCATTTGTGCCATAATTGTACAAGCTGTTTGTAAATGATTTCAGTAAGAAACCAAAAATTGTGAAAAATTTAACGTTTTTTTTAATTTGATCGCATTTGGCGGTGAAATGGTGGCATGAAATATACCAAAATTGGCCTAGATCAATACTTGGGGTTGTCTACTACACTAAAGCTAAAATTATACCTAAAAGCTCCCTACATGCTCCATAATTAACCCCTTCACTGCTGGGCATAATACACGTGTAGTGCACAGTGGCATTTAGCAGCCTTCTAATTACTAAAAAGCAACGCCAAAGCCATATATGTCTGCTATTTCTGAACAAAGGGGATCCCAGAGAAAAATTTACAACCAATTAAGCCATAATTGCACAAGCTGTTAGTAAATAATTTCAGTAAGAAACCAAAAGTTTGTGAAAAAATTAGTAAAAAAGTGAACGATTTTTTGTATTTAATCGCATTTGGCGGTGAAATGGTGGCATGAAATATACCAAAATGGGCCTAGATGAATACTTTGGGATGTCTACTAAAAAAATATATATACATGTCAATGGATATTCAGAGATTCCTGAAAGATATCAGTGTTCTAATGTAACTAGCGCTAATTTTGAAAAATAATGGTTTGGAAATAGCAAAGTGCTACTTGTATTTATGGCCCTATAACTTACAAAAAAAGCAAAGAACATGTAAACATTGGGTATTTCTAAACTCAGGACAAAATTTAGAAACTATTTAGCATGGGTGTTTTTTGGTGGTTGTAGATGTGTAACAGATTTTGGGGGTCAAAGTTAGGAAAAGTGTGTTTTTTTCCATTTTTTCCTCATTTTATAATTTTTTTTATAGTAAATTATAAGATATGATGAAAATAATGGTATCTTTAGAAAGTCCATTTAATGGCGAGAAAAACGGTATATAATATGTGTGGGTGCAGTAAATGAGTAAGAGGAAAATTACAGCTAAACACAAACACCGCAGAAATGTAAAAATAGCCTTGGTCCCAAACGGACAGAAAATGGAAAAGTGCTGTGGTCATTAAGGGGTTAATACTCGAGCATGTAAAATGGATAATTGGGAACAAATGATTCAGCTGAAAATGTTTGCAGTACATGGTCCCTTTAATGCCACAAAATACATTTTCTTTCGGAATGATGATGGTCCATAAGACTCCATAACATGTGAGATATTATTCCTGCCACTAGGAGGCGGCCAAGATCCCAAGCAAGAGTTTAAAATCACTCCCATCAGTTTAACGCATAGCCGAGCAGAGAAAAGAAAATAAATAGGTAGGAAAGACAAAAGCAGGATCTATAGAAATGCAATTATAACTGTCGCCCACAAACCTGAAATGTGCGGGGCCTATGGACTATCATCATTCTATAAAAAAATAATTTATCAGGTAAGCATAAGTTTGGTTTTCTTTTGTAAAATGATAAGTCCATAGGATTTCATAACATGTAGGATTAATACTCAAGTAGAAAGTCCATGTTAAAGAATAGGTGGGACAATTTTCTGGCAGTTCCCTGCCAAAAGCTGCTTGCGGAGAAGCAAAAACATCAAAATCTGTACCATTTTGAAAAAGGTATGCAGAGATGGCCAAGTTGCAACTTTGCAAATCTGTGTCAAAGATGCATCATTTCTGAAAGCCCAAAAAATTGCAAATGATCTAGTAGAATAAGCTGTTTTTAGGAGGCAACTTTCCCGCCACCAAGAAAGCCTTGTGAATTACCTGTTTGAGTCAAGAGGCCAAAGCTATTTAAGTAGCCTTTTTTCCTTTACGAGTCCCAGAGTAATGAACAAACAAGCTGGAAGATTGTCTAAATTCCTTAGTAGCTGGAAGATAAACCTTCAATGCTTTGACAACATCCAGATTATGCAAAAGTCATTGTGAAAAATTAAAAATGGAGAATCACAGGACAAGGCTGACAACTCAAAAACTCTCCTATCAGAGGATATTGCTAACAAAAACTTTCAAAGATAAAAGTTTGATATCCATGGAATGCAACGGCTAAAATGGAGGACCTTGTAATACAGAAAGGACTAAATTGAAATTCCAGTGCGTAAAAATAGGTCTTCCATAATTCTAATGCACGCTTGGAGAAAGGTCTGATCAGGAACTTCCTATGAAAGAGAACAAATAAAGTAGAAATTTGACCTTTTAAGTAGATAGACAAACCCTTGTCAAAACTATCCTGTAAAAACAAACTATGCTTACCAGATAATTTCCTTTCCATCTGTATGAGGAGTCCACGGCTTTATTCCTTAATAGTGGGAATTAAGAACCTGGCCACAAGGAGGAGGCAAAGACACCCTATCCAAAGGCTTAAATACCTCCCCCACTTCCCTCATCCCCCAATCATTCTGCCGAGAAAACAAGGAACATCGAGAAATATCAGGGTATAAATGATGCCAGAAGAACAAAAAATGTTGGTCCGCACAACGGAGAAAACGACGGGGGCCGTTGACTCTCCTCATACAGATGGAAAGAAAATTATATGGAAAGCATAATTTATGTTTTCTATCTTATAATGAGCAGATGCCAAGGCTTCATTCCTTACTAGTGGAAAACATATACCCAAGCTCTAGAGGACACCGAATGAAAACAAAAGGGTAAAATAAGAGGCGGATCCTATTTTACTGAGGGCACCACAGCCTGCAAAAACTTTGAAAAGATATGTAAGGAGGACCAGGTAGCCGCCTTACAAATCTGCTCCATAGATGCCTCGTTCTTGAAGGCCCAAGAAGAAGCCACTGCTCTACTAGAATGAGCCTTAATCCTCTGAGGAGGCATATGCCCTGCTGTTTCATAAGCTAAGCGATAATGCTCCTCAACCAAAAAGACAAGGAAGTGTAAAAGGCTTTCTGCCCCTTACGATACCCAGAATAGTATGTGATATTTCGAATTTATTCAAAGGTATATCACAATAGATAAACCCTGGGGTTAGTTAAAAGTTTAATACATAAAAACATTAGAATACATAATGATAAAAAATCAAAATGATTAAAAATAGTTCAATAATTAAAAATCGGGGACAGTCGAGTTAGATACAGCTTGAAATGTAGTGTAAAAAAAAATCATGGATTCATGAAAATGAATGTCCAAATAAGGGCTAATAAGTGTCCTGATCTGTAAGGAAGTTTGACTACAAATGGCTGGGACAAGCGGTATGTGTATATAGGAGACTTCTATATGCTTGGAGGTACAATACTGAGGACCTCAAAATTGCCTGTGTGATATAGACGAGAATAAGACAATTGATGTGGTGGATAAATTAACGTGATCTATCTCAGGGGTGGGTAACTAATTTAACTGGAGTTCAGATCAAGGTGCACTAAATACAGTGTGGCAAACCATATAACATGCAACTGGTGAACAATGCATTAACACTTGGAAAAAGCGTTGTAAAATAAAAATAGCATTTTAAAATAAAAATTCACAAAAAAAGGATAAAAACATAATTTATGTAAGAACTTACCTGATAAATTCATTTCTTTCATATTAGCAAGAGTCCATGAGCTAGTGACGTATGGGATATACATTCCTACCAGGAGGGGCAAAGTTTCCCAAACCTCAAAATGCCTATAAATACACCCCTCACCACACCCACAAATCAGTTTAACGAATAGCCAAGAAGTGGGGTGATAAGAAAAAAGTGCGAAAGCATAAAAAATAAGGAATTGGAATAATTGTGCTTTATACAAAAAATCATAACCACCACAAAAAAGGGTGGGCCTCATGGACTCTTGCTAATATGAAAGAAATTAATTTATCAGGTAAGTTCTTACATAAATTATGTTTTCTTTCATGTAATTAGCAAGAGTCCATGAGCTAGTGACGAATGGGATAATTAATACCCAAGATGTGGAACTTCCACGCAAGAGTCACTAGAGAGGGAGGGATAAAAATAAAGACAGCCAATTCCGCTGAAAAAATAATCCACACCCCAAAATAAGTTTAAATTTTATAATGAAAAAAACTGAAATTATAAGCAGAAGAATCAAACTGAAACAGCTGCCTGAAGTACTTTTCTACCAAAAACAGCTTCAGAAGAAGAAAATACATCAAAATGGTAGAATTTAGTAAAAGTATGCAAAGAAGACCAAGTTGCTGCTTTGCAAATCTGATCAACCGAAGCTTCATTCCTAAACGCCCAGGAAGTAGAAACTGACCTAGTAGAATGAGCTGTAATCCTTTGAGGCGGAGTTTTACCCGACTCGACATAAGCATGATGAATCAAAGACTTTAACCAAGATGCCAAAGAAATGGCGGAGGCCTTCTGACCTTTTCTGGACCCAAAAAAGATAACAAATAGACTAGAAGTCTTTCTAAAATCTTTAGTAGCTTCAACATAATATTTCAAAGCTCTTACTACATCCAAAGAATGTAAAGATCTCTCCTTTGAATTCTTAGGATTAGGACACAATGAAGGAACAACAATGTCTCTACTAATGTTGTTAGAATTCACAACTTTAGGTAAAAATGTAAATGAAGTCCGCAACACTGCCTTATCCTGATGAAAAATCAGAAAAGGAGATTCACAAGAAAGAGCAGATAACTCTGAAACTCTTCTAGCAGAAGAGATGGCCAAAAGGAACAAAACTTTCCAAGAAAGTAATTTAATATCCAAAGAATGCATAGGTTCAAACGAAGGAGCTTGTAAAGCCCCCAGAACCAAATTCAAACTCCAAGGAGGAGAGATTGACTTAATGACAGGTTTTATACGAACCAAAGCCTGTACAAAACAATGAATATCAGGAAGATTAGCAATCTTTCTGTGAAACAGCACAGAAAGAGCAGAAATGTGTCCTTTCAAAGAACTTGCAGACAAACCTTTATCCAAACCATCCTGAAGAAATTGTAAAATTCTAGGAATTCTAAAAGAATGCCAGGAAAATTGATGAGAAGAGCACCAAGAAATGTAAGTCTTCCAAACTCGATAATATATCTTCCTAGACACAGATTTTCGAGCCTGTAACATAGTATTAATTACGGAGTCAGAGAAACCTCTATGACTGAGAATCATGCGTTCAATTTCCATACCTTCAAATTTAATGATTTGAGATCCTGATGGAAAAAAGGACCTTGCGATAGAAGGTCTGGTCTTAATGGAAAAGTCCAAGGTTGGCAAGTAGCCATCCGGAAATGATCCGCATACAAAAACCTGTGAGGCCATGCTGGAGCCACCAGCAGAACAAACGAACGCTCTTTTAGAATCTTGGAGATCACTCTTGGAAGAAGAACTAGAGGTGGAAAGATATAGGCAGGATGATACTTCCAAGGAAGTGACAATGCATCCACTGCCTCCGCCTGAGGATCCCTGGATCTGGACAGATACCTGGGAAGTTTCTTGTTTAGATGAGAGGCCATCAGATCTATTTCTGGAAGTCCCCAGATTTGAACAATCTGAAGAAATACCTCTGGGTGAAGAGACCATTCGCCCGGATGTAACGTCTGGCGACTGAGATAATCCGCTTCCCAATTGTCTATACCTGGGATGTGAACCGCAGAAATTAGACAGGAGCTGGATTCCGCCCAAGCAAGTATCCAAGATACTTCTTTCATAGCCAGAGGACTGTGAGTCCCCCCTTGATGATTGACATATGCCACGGTTGTGACTGTCCGTCTGAAAACAAATGAACGATTCTCTCTTCAGAAGAGGCCACGACTGAAGAGCTCTGAAAATCGCACGGAGTTCCAAAATGTTGATTGGTAATCTCGCCTCCTGAGATTCCCAAACCCCTTGCGCTGTCAGAGACCCCCATACAGCTCCCCAACCTGTCAAACTCGCATCTGTTGAGATCACACTCCAGGTTGGAAGAACAAAAGAAGCCCCTTGAACTAAACGATGGTGATCTGTCCACCACGTCAGAGAGTGTAGTACAATCGGATTTAAAGATATTAACTGTGATATCTTTGTATAATCCCTGCACCACTGGTTCAGCATACAAAGCTGAAGAGGTCCCATGTAAAAACGAGCAAAGGGGACCGCGTCCGATGCAGCAGTCATAAGACCTAGAATTTCCATGCATAAGGCTACCGAAGGGAATGATTGAGACTGAAGGTTTCGACAAGCTGAAACCAATTTCAGACGTCTCTTGTCCGTCAGAGACAAAGTCATGGACACTGAATCTATTTGGAAACCTAAAAAGCTTACCCTTGTCTGAGGAATCTATGAACTCTTTGGTAAATTGATCCTCCAACCATGTTCTTGAAGAAATGACAAGTCGATTTGTATGAAATTCTGCTAAATGTGAAGACTGAGCAAGTACCAAGATATCGTCCAAATAAGGAAATACCACAATACCCTGTTCTCTGATTACAGATAGAAGGGCACCGAGAACCTTTGAAAAAATCCTTGGAGCTGTTGCTAGGCCGAACGGCAGAGCCACAAACTGGTAATGCTTGTCTAGAAAAGAGAATCTCAGAAACTGATAGTGATCTGGATGAATCGGAATATGCAGATATGCATCCTGTAAATCTATTGTAGACATATAATGCCCTTGCTGAACAAAAGGCAAAATAGTCCTTATAGTTACCATTTTGAATGTTGGTATCCTTACATAACGATTCAATATTTTTAGATCCAGAACTGGTCTGAAGGAATTCTCCTTCTTTGGTACAATGAATAGATTGGAGTAAAACCCCAGACCCTGTTCCAGAACTGGAACTGGCACAATTACTCCAGCCAACTCTAGATATGAAACACATTTCAGAAATGCTTGAGCCTTCACTGGGTTTATTGGAATGCGAGAAAGAAAAAATCTTCTTGCAGGAGGCCTTACCTTGAAACCTATTCTGTACCCTTGTGAAACAATATTTTGAATCCAAAGACTGTGAATCGAATTGATCCAAATGTCTTTGAAAAATTGTAATCTGCCCCCTACCAGCTGTGCTGGAATGAGGGCCGCACCTTCATGTGGACTTGGGAGCTGGCTTTTGCTTTCTGAAAGGCTTGGATTTATTCCAGACTGGAGATGGTTTCCAAACAGAAACTGTTCCTTTAGGGGAAGGATCAGGCTTCTGTTCCTTATTCTGACGAAAGGAACGAAAACGATTAGCAGCCCTATATTTACCTTTAGATTTTTTTATCCTGAGGTAAAAAAGTTCCTTTCCCCCCAGTAACAGTTGAAATAATAGAATCCAACTGGGAACCAAACAATTTATTACTTTGGAAAGAAAGGGAAAGCAAAGTTGACTTAGAAGACATATCTGCATTCCAAGTTTTAAGCCATAAAGCTCTTCTAGCTAAAATAGCTAAAGACATATATACCTGACATCAACCCTAATGATATCAAAGATGGCATCACAAATAAAGTTATTAGCATGTTGAAGAAGTTTAACAATGCTATGAGTATTATGATCTGACACTTGTTGTGCCAAAGCCTCCAACCAAAAAGTGGAAGCTGCCGCAACATCAGCCAAAGAAATAGCAGGCCTATGAAGATTACCTGAACATAAATAAGCTTTTTTTAGAAAGGAATCAATTTTCCTATCTAAAGGATCCTTAAAGGAAGTACTATCTACCGTAGGAATAGTAGTACGTTTAGCGAGAGTAGAGATAGCCCCATCAACTTTAGGGATTTTATCCCAAAACTCTAATCTGTCAGATGGCACAGGATACAATTTCTTAAACCTTTTAGAAGGAGTAAATGAATTACCCAGATTATTCCATTCCCTAGAAATTACTTCAGAAATAGCATCAGGGACAGGAAAAACTTCCGGAATAACTGTAGGAGGTTTAAAAACCGAATTTAAACGCTTAGTAGATTTAGTATCAAGAGGACTAGATTCCTCCATCTCTAATGCGATTAAAACTTCTTTAAGTAAAGAACGAATAAATTCCATTTTAAATAAATATGAAGATTTATCAGTGTCAATATCTGAGACAGAATCCTCTGAACCATAAAAATCATTATCAGAAACCGACAAATCAGAATGATAATGTTCATTTAAAAATTCATCTGAAATATGTGAAGTTTTAAAAGACCTTTTACGTTTACTGGAAGGAGGAATAACAGACATAGCCTTCCTGATAGATTTAGAAACAAAATCTCTTATATTAACAGGAACATCCTGAGTATTAGATGTTGATGGAACAGCAACAGGTAATGGAATATTACTAATGGAAAACAGAATTTATGTTTACCTGATAAATTACTTTCTCCAACGGTGTGTCCGGTCCACGGCGTCATCCTTACTTGTGGGATATTCTCTTCCCCAACAGGAAATGGCAAAGAGCCCAGCAAAGCTGGTCACATGATCCCTCCTAGGCTCCGCCTACCCCAGTCATTCGACCGACGTTAAGGAGGAATATTTGCATAGGAGAAACCATATGGTACCGTGGTGACTGTAGTTAAAGAAAATAAATTATCAGACCTGATTAAAAAAACCAGGGCGGGCCGTGGACCGGACACACCGTTGGAGAAAGTAATTTATCAGGTAAACATAAATTCTGTTTTCTCCAACATAGGTGTGTCCGGTCCACGGCGTCATCCTTACTTGTGGGAACCAATACCAAAGCTTTAGGACACGGATGAAGGGAGGGAGCAAATCAGGTCACCTAAATGGAAGGCACCACGGCTTGCAAAACCTTTCTCCCAAAAATAGCCTCAGAAGAAGCAAAAGTATCAAACTTGTAAAATTTGGTAAAAGTGTGCAGTGAAGACCAAGTCGCTGCCCTACATATCTGATCAACAGAAGCCTCGTTCTTGAAGGCCCATGTGGAAGCCACAGCCCTAGTGGAATGAGCCGTGATTCTTTCGGGAGGCTGCCGTCCGGCAGTCTCGTAAGCCAATCTGATGATGCTTTTAATCCAAAAAGAGAGAGAGGTAGAAGTTGCTTTTTGACCTCTCCTTTTACCGGAATAAACAACAAACAAGGAAGATGTTTGTCTAAAATCCTTTGTAGCATCTAAATAGAATTTTAGAGCGCGAACAACATCCAAATTGTGCAACAAACGTTCCTTCTTTGAAACTGGTTTCGGACACAGAGAAGGTACGATAATCTCCTGGTTAATGTTTTTGTTAGAAACAACTTTTGGAAGAAAACCAGGTTTAGTACGTAAAACCACCTTATCTGCATGGAACACCAGATAAGGAGGAGAACACTGCAGAGCAGATAACTCTGAAACTCTTCTAGCAGAAGAAATTGCAACTAAAAACAAAACTTTCCAAGATAATAACTTAATATCAACGGAATGTAAGGGTTCAAACGGAACCCCCTGAAGAACTGAAAGAACTAAGTTGAGACTCCAAGGAGGAGTCAAAGGCTTGTAAACAGGCTTAATTCTAACCAGAGCCTGAACAAAGGCTTGAACATCTGGCACAGCTGCCAGCTTTTTGTGAAGTAACACAGACAAGGCAGAAATCTGTCCCTTCAGGGAACTAGCAGATAATCCTTTTTCCAATCCTTCTTGAAGGAAGGATAGAATCTTAGGAATCTTAACCTTGTCCCAAGGGAATCCTTTAGATTCACACCAACAGATATATTTTTTCCAAATTTTGTGGTAAATCTTTCTAGTTACAGGCTTTCTGGCCTGAACAAGAGTATCGATAACAGAATCTGAGAACCCTCGCTTCGATAAGATCAAGCGTTCAATCTCCAAGCAGTCAGCTGGAGTGAAACCAGATTCGGATGTTTGAACGGACCCTGAACAAGAAGGTCTCGTCTCAAAGGTAGCTTCCAAGGTGGAGCCGATGACATATTCACCAGATCTGCATACCAAGTCCTGCGTGGCCACGCAGGAGCTATCAAGATCACCGACGCCCTCTCCTGATTGATCCTGGCTACCAGCCTGGGGATGAGAGGAAACGGCGGGAACACATAAGCTAGTTTGAAGGTCCAAGGTGCTACTAGTGCATCCACTAGAGCCGCCTTGGGATCCCTGGATCTGGACCCGTAGCAAGGAACTTTGAAGTTCTGACGAGAGGCCATCAGATCCATGTCTGGAATGCCCCACAGCTGAGTGACTTGGGCAAAGATTTCCGGATGGAGTTCCCACTCCCCCGGATGCAATGTCTGACGACTCAGAAAATCCGCTTCCCAATTTTCCACTCCTGGGATGTGGATAGCAGACAGGTGGCAGGAGTGAGACTCCGCCCATAGAATGATTTTGGTCACTTCTTCCATCGCTAGGGAACTCCTTGTTCCCCCCTGATGGTTGATGTACGCAACAGTTGTCATGTTGTCTGATTGAAACCGTATGAACTTGGCCCTCGCTAGCTGAGGCCAAGCCTTGAGAGCATTGAATATCGCTCTCAGTTCCAGAATATTTATCGGTAGAAGAGATTCTTCCCGAGACCAAAGACCCTGAGCTTTCAGGGATCCCCAGACCGCGCCCCAGCCCATCAGACTGGCGTCGGTCGTGACGATGACCCACTCCGGTCTGCGGAATGTCATCCCTTGTGACAGGTTGTCCAGGGACAGCCACCAACGGAGTGAGTCTCTGGTCCTCTGATTTACTTGTATCTTCGGAGACAAGTCTGTATAGTCCCCATTCCACTGACTGAGCATGCACAGTTGTAATGGTCTTAGATGAATGCGCGCAAAAGGAACTATGTCCATTGCCGCTACCATCAAACCGATCACTTCCATGCACTGCGCTATGGAAGGAAGAGGAACGGAATGAAGTATCCGACAAGAGTCTAGAAGTTTTGTTTTTCTGGCCTCTGTCAGAAAAATCCTCATTTCTAAGGAGTCTATTATTGTTCCCAAGAAGGGAACCCTTGTTGACGGAGATAGAGAACTCTTTTCCACGTTCACTTTCCATCCGTGAGATCTGAGAAAGGCCAGGACAATGTCCGTGTGAGCCTTTGCTTGAGGAAGGGACGACGCTTGAATCAGAATGTCGTCCAAGTAAGGTACTACAGCAATGCCCCTTGGTCTTAGCACAGCTAGAAGGGACCCTAGTACCTTTGTGAAAATCCTTGGAGCAGTGGCTAATCCGAAAGGAAGCGCCACGAACTGGTAATGCTTGTCCAGGAATGCGAACCTTAGGAACCGATGATGTTCCTTGTGGATAGGAATATGTAGATACGCATCCTTTAAATCCACTGTGGTCATGAATTGACCTTCCTGGATGGAAGGAAGAATAGTTCGAATGGTTTCCATCTTGAACGATGGAACCTTGAGAAACTTGTTTAAGATCTTGAGATCTAAGATTGGTCTGAACGTTCCCTCTTTTTTGGGAACTATGAACAGATTGGAGTAGAACCCCATCCCTTGTTCTCTTAATGGAACAGGATGAATCACTCCCATTTTTAACAGGTCTTCTACACAATGTAAGAATGCCTGTCTTTTTATGTGGTCTGAAGACAACTGAGACCTGTGGAACCTCCCCCTTGGGGGAAGCCCCTTGAATTCCAGAAGATAACCTTGGGAGACTATTTCTAGCGCCCAAGGATCCAGAACATCTCTTGCCCAAGCCTGAGCGAAGAGAGAGAGTCTGCCCCCCACCAGATCCGGTCCCGGATCGGGGGCCAACATTTCATGCTGTCTTGGTAGCAGTGGCAGGTTTCTTGGCCTGCTTTCCCTTGTTCCAGCCTTGCATTGGTCTCCAAGCTGGCTTGGCTTGAGAAGTATTACCCTCTTGCTTAGAGGACGTAGCACTTTGGGCTGGTCCATTTCTACGAAAGGGACGAAAATTAGGTTTATTTTTTGCCTTGAAAGGCCGATCCTGAGGAAGGGCGTGGCCCTTACCCCCAGTGATATCAGAGATAATCTCTTTCAAGTCAGGGCCAAACAGCGTTTTCCCCTTGAAAGGAATGTTAAGTAGCTTGTTCTTGGAAGACGCATCAGCTGACCAAGATTTCAACCAGAGCGCTCTGCGCGCCACAATAGCAAACCCAGAATTCTTAGCCGCTAACCTAGCCAATTGCAAAGTGGCGTCTAGGGTGAAAGAATTAGCCAATTTGAGAGCATTGATTCTGTCCATAATCTCCTCATAAGGAGGAGAATCACTATCGACCGCCTTTATCAGCTCATCGAACCAGAAACATGCGGCTGTAGCAACAGGGACAATGCATGAAATTGGTTGTAGAAGGTAACCCTGCTGAACAAACATCTTTTTAAGTAAACCTTCTAATTTTTTATCCATAGGATCTTTGAAAGCACAACTATCCTCTATGGGTATAGTGGTGCGTTTGTTTAAAGTGGAAACCGCTCCCTCGACCTTGGGGACTGTCTGACATAAGTCCTTTCTGGGGTCGACCATAGGAAACAATTTTTTAAATATGGGGGGAGGGACGAAAGGAATACCGGGCCTTTCCCATTCTTTATTAACAATGTCCGCCACCCGCTTGGGTATAGGAAAAGCTTCTGGGAGCCCCGGGACCTCTAGGAACTTGTCCATTTTACATAGTTTCTCTGGGATGACCAACTTGTCACAATCATCCAGAGTGGATAATACCTCCTTAAGCAGAATGCGGAGATGTTCCAACTTAAATTTAAACGTAATCACATCAGGTTCAGCTTGTTGAGAAATGTTCCCTGAATCAGTAATTTCTCCCTCAGACAAAACCTCCCTGGCCCCATCAGACTGGGTTAGGGGCCCTTCAGAACCATTATTATCAGCGTCGTAATGCTCTTCAGTATCTAAAACAGAGCAGTCGCGCTTACGCTGATAAGTGTTCATTTTGGCTAAAATGTTTTTGACAGAATTATCCATTACAGCCGTTAATTGTTGCATAGTAAGGAGTATTGGCGCGCTAGATGTACTAGGGGCCTCCTGAGTGGGCAAGACTCGTGTAGACGAAGGAGGGAATGATGCAGTACCATGCTTACTCCCCTCACTTGAGGAATCATCTTGGGCATCATTGTCATTGTCACATAAATCACATTTATTTAAATGAATAGGAATTCTGGCTTCCCCACATTCAGAACACAGTCTATCTGGTAGTTCAGACATGTTAAACAGGCATAAACTTGATAACAAAGTACAAAAAACGTTTTAAAATAAAACCGTTACTGTCACTTTAAATTTTAAACTGAACACACTTTATTACTGCAATTGCGAAAAAACATGAAGGAATTGTTCAAAATTCACCAAATTTTCACCACAGTGTCTTAAAGCCTTAAAAGTATTGCATACCAAATTTGGAAGCTTTAACCCTTAAAATAACGGAACCGGAGCCGTTTTTAACTTTAACCCCTTTACAGTCCCTGGTATCTGCTTTGCTGAGACCCAACCAAGCCCAAAGGGGAATACGATACCAAATGACGCCTTCAGAAAGTCTTTTCTAAGTATCAGAGCTCCTCTCACATGCGACTGCATGTCATGCCTCTCAAAAACAAGTGCGCAACACCGGCGCGAAAATGAGGCTCTGCCTATGATTTGGGAAAGCCCCAGAGAATAAGGTGTCTAAAACAGTGCCTGCCGATATTATTATATCAAAATACCCAGAATAAATGATTCCTCAAGGCTAAATATGTGTTAATAATGAATCGATTTAGCCCAGAAAAAGTCTACAGTCTTAATAAGCCCTTGTGAAGCCCTTATTTACGATCTTAATAAACATGGCTTACCGGATCCCATAGGGAAAATGACAGCTTCCAGCATTACATCGTCTTGTTAGAATGTGTCATACCTCAAGCAGCAAGAGACTGCTCACTGTTCCCCCAACTGAAGTTAATTGCTCTCAACAGTCCTGTGTGGAACAGCCATGGATTTTAGTGACGGTTGCTAAAATCATTTTCCTCATACAAACAGAAATCTTCATCTCTTTTCTGTTTCTGAGTAAATAGTACATACCAGCACTATTTCAAAATAACAAACTCTTGATTGAATAATAAAAACTACAGTTAAACACTAAAAAACTCTAAGCCATCTCCGTGGAGATGTTGCCTGTACAACGGCAAAGAGAATGACTGGGGTAGGCGGAGCCTAGGAGGGATCATGTGACCAGCTTTGCTGGGCTCTTTGCCATTTCCTGTTGGGGAAGAGAATATCCCACAAGTAAGGATGACGCCGTGGACCGGACACACCTATGTTGGAGAAATACTATCTGCATTAGCAAGCTTATCATGACATTCATCACAAACTACAGCGGGAGGGACAGTTACCACAAGTTTACAGAAGATACACTTAACTTTGGTAGAACCAGCATCAGGCAGCATTTTTCCAGAAGTAGCTTCTGATCCAGGGTCAATCTGAGACATCTTGCAATATGTAAGAGAAAAATAAAGCAAAATCTATCAAATTCCTTAAAAGGCAGTTTCAGGAATGGGAAAAAATGCCAATGAACAAGCCTCTAGCAACCAGAAGCAAATGAAAAATGAGACTTAAATAATGTGAGAAAAAAGGTGGAGACAAAAATGACGCCCACATTTTTTTGGCGCCAAAAAAGCTGCCCACATTATTGGCGCCAAAATGCTTTTGGCGCCAAGAATGACGCCACATCCGGAGACGCCGACATTTTTGGCACAAAACGTCAAAAAAATTACGCAAACACGAACAACTTCCGGCGACAAGTATGACGCCGGAAATGACAAAAAATTTGCGCCAAAAAAGTCCGCGCCAAGAATGACGCAATAAAATGAAGCATTTTCAGCCCCGCGAGCCTAACAGCCCACAGGGAAAAAAGTCAATTTTTAAGGTAAGAAAAATGTTTTATTCATATGCATTATCCCAAATAATGAAACTGTCTGAAATAAGGAATATTGATCATCCTGAATCAAGGCAAATAAATGTTTAAACACATATATTTAGAACTTTATATAAAAGTGCCCAACCATAGCTTAGAGTGTCACAAAAAATAAGGCTTACTTACCCCAGGACAATCATCTACATGTAGTAGAAAGCCAAACCAGTACTGAAACGAGAATCAGTAGAGGTAATGGTATATAAGAGTATATCGTCGATCTGAAAAGGGAGGTAAGAGATGAATCTCTACGACCGATAACAGAGAACCTATGAAAAAGATCCCGTAGAAGGAGACCATTGAATTAAAATAGGCAATACTCTCTTCACATCCCTCTGACATTCACTGCACACTGAGAGGAAAACCGGGCTCCAGCCTGCTGCGAAGCACATATCAACGTAGAATCTAGCACAAACTTACTTCACCACCTCCACGGGAGGCAAAGTTTGTAAAACTGATTTGTGGGTGTGGTGAGGGGTGTATTTATAGGCATTTTGAGGTTTGGGAAACTTTGCCCTTCCTAGTAGGAATGTATATCCCATACGTCACTAGCTCATGGACTCTTGCTAATTACATGAAAGAAATGTCAAATTGCACGTGCAATGGGTACAAAAACAAAAAGCAAAATATCAAATTAAAAATCAAAATATCAGATAATCAAAAAATCAACAAAGTCAATGTGGAGTCTGCAAAAAAAAGAGTGAAAAATAAGTGAAAAAAGTGTGAAAAAAGTGAAAGTCAGTGTTGATCCTCCATCTGAATAGCTGTGATGTCCCAAATGAGTGGTGGACAACAGAATTGTAATAAAAAAGTCAGTGAAACAAAAGTATATAAAACAAGTAAATGTATTCTCCAATATGGTAGTAATGATAAAACCAACTTACCAGCTTTGGTCAACGCTTTTTGGCCACAATATAGTCTTGATAAAGGCCTATATTGTGGCCGAAATGCGTTGACCAAAGCTGGAAAGCAGATTTTCAAATCGCTTTACTACACCTGTACCATCTACACTATTGTTATATTGTTTTACAGGTAGATCTAGGAAGAAATTGAACTTTTTGGACAGATCAGAGGATCATTATCTTACCACAAGTTGGTTTTACCATTGTTACTGTATTGGAGAATATATTTACTTGTTTTATATAATTTTGTTTCACTGACTTTTTTATTACAATTTTGTTGTCTACCACTCATTTGGGACATCACAGCTATTCAGATGGAGGATCAACACTGACTCACTTTTTTCACTTATTCTTCACTCATTTTTTATTCTTTTTTGGAGACTCCACATTGACTTTGTTGATTTTTTGATTATCTGATATTTTGATTTTTGTTTTTGTACCCATTGCACGTGCAATTTCACATTTATTTCATGTAATTAGCAAGGGTACATGAGCTAGTGACGTATGGAATATTTTTTGGAGACTCCACAGTGACTTTGCTGATTTTTTGATTATCTGATATTTTGCTTTTTGTTTTTGTACCCATTGCACGTGCAATTTCACATTTTATCCGTTTTTTTTAATTTTTATTTTAAAACTCTATTTTTATTTTACAACGCTTTTTCCAAGTGTTATTGCATTGTTCACCAGTTGCATGTTATATAGTTTGCCACACTGTATGTAAAAATACATCTCCACATACCATAAATTGAGTGCACCTTGATCTGAACCATTTAAATTAGTTACCCACCCCTGAGATATATCACGTTAATTTATCTACCACATCAATTGTCTTATTTTGATCTATATCACACAGGCAATTTTGAGGTCCTCAGTATTATATCTCCAAGCATATAGAAGTCCCCTATATACACATACTGCTTGTCCCAGCCATTTGTAGTCAAACTTCCTTACAGATCAGGACACTTATTAGCCCTTATTTGGACATTCATTTTCATGGATCCATGATTTTTTTACACTACTTTTCAAGCTGTATCTAAACTAGACTGTCCCTGATTTTTAATTATTGAAACATTTTTAATCATTGTGAATTTTTATCATTATGTATTCTAATGTTTTTATGTATTAAACTTTTAACTAACCCCAGGGTTAGTCTATTGTGATATACCTTTGAATAAATTCAAAATATCATATACTATCACTAAAATCACTTTTAGATTTATTTCCCTCGCCCGGGAAGATTCATCCTCAAAGCTATCCAACACTTGACTGTTTTGTGACACTCTACCTCAGCCTTTTGCTAGGCGCTTTGTACACCACTTACCAAAATCTTCACTCCTCATTGGCCAGCTAGGTGACCCTTTGTTCAAAGTTAGAGGTATCTGGCCTGGCGCTTAGTCTTTCTTCCCAATTGCTTCCCAGAATAGACCACAAACAAGAAAGAAGTCGGTCTAAACTCCTTAGTGGCTTGAAGAACTTCAAGGCCCGAACCACATCCAAAATATGAAGTAACCGCTCCTACGAAGAAGAAGGGCTAGGACACAAGGAAGGAACCACAACCTCCTGATTAATGTTGCAATCAGAAACAACCTTAGGAAGAACACATAACCCAGTACGAAGGACAGTCTTATCAGCATGGAAAACTAGGTAAAGGGGCTCACATTGCAAGGCAGCCATCTCAGATACTCTGCGTGCCGAGGCAATAGCCAATAAAAAGAGAACCTTTCAAAGATAGAAATTTAATATCAAGGCCGTGCATAGGCTCAAATTGAGCCCTCTGCAACACCTTAAGAACAAGATTTAAACTCCAAGGAGGAGCGCTAGGTCGAAACGCAGGTCTGATTCTAGACAGAGCCTGAACAAAGGACTGGACATCTGGAAGCTCAGCGAGCTTCTTGAGCAGTAAAACAGATAGGGCAGAAATATGTCCCCTAAGAGAGCAAGCCAAAGTCCCTTCTCCAGACCATCCTGAAAAACCTGACCTTATGCCAGGGAAATCCACGCTCTTCACACCAGAATTAGTAGGTCATGCGATGAGTAAACGGCTTACAGGCTTGAATAAGAATATCTATAACTCTCTCAGAAAAACCTTTCTTAGCTAGGACTAAGCGTTCAATCTCCACACAGTCAGCCTCAGAGAATCTAGATTTTGATGAACAGAAGGGCCCTGTTCCAGCAGATCCCTGCGACAAGTTAACTTCCATGGAGGAGAAGATGGAGCAATCAGTATCACTGATGCGGTAAGGGTGGGAAAATATAGATTAGACTGAACCTCCAAGGCACTGCTAATATATCTATTAGCTCCGTCTGAGGATCCCTGGACCTCAACTCATATCTGGGTAGCTTGGTATTGAGACGAGACACCATGAGATCTATCTCCAGCATCCCCCATCTGTTGCATATCTCCGCAAACACTTTGGGGTGGAGAGACCATTCACCCGGATGGAAGGATTGTCTGCTGAGAAAATCCACCTCCCAGTTAGTCCCACTCCAGAAGCCGAGATACTTCCCTCATTGCTAGGGAGCTTCTCGTACCCCACTGATGGTTGATGTAAGCCACCAAGGTTATGTTGTCCGATTGAAATCTAATAAACTGGGTCGAGCCCAGAAGGGGCAAATCCTTAAGAGCACTGAAGATCACTCGAAGTTCCAAGATGTTGATCGGGAGTAGAGATTCCTGGAGGGCAAGACAACTGGAAGTTAGTTTGTGACATCTCTGGTCTGTAAGAAATATCCTCATAGACCTGGAGCCTATTATCGTACCCAGAAACTCTACCCTGGTACTGGGTATAAGAGAACTCTTTTCTAAGTTTTCTTTGAGCTCATGGATAGAAGATAGAGACAGAAATGTTTTCGAATGGTCCTCCGCCAGACGACAGGATGGCGCTTGAACCAAAATGTAGTCTAAGTACGGCACCTAGAACCTTCGTAAAAACTCTTGGAGTAGTAGCTAGACCAAACGGAAGTGCAATCAACTGGAAGTGCTGGTCCAGAAATGCAAATCTTAGGAACTTGAAGTGTCCCTTGTGTATAGGGACGTAAAGGTAGGCATCCTTCAGGTCTATCGTGGTCATAAATTGTCCTTCCTGGACCAAAGGAAGAATGGACCTTATTGTCTCCATCTTGAACGAGGGAACAGACAGGAATTTGTTAAAGCCCTTTAGGTCCAGAATAGGGAGAAAGTGCCCTCCTTTTTTGGGACCACAAACATATTTGAGTAATATCCCAGACCTCTCTCTGCTGGGGGGACCGTTAAAATGACCCCCAGGGAGGAAAGATCCCTCACACACCCTTTCTTTTCTTGTCTTGAAGATAGGTTTGATAAGAGGAATCTGCCCCTGGGAGGATGAAACTTGCAACCTATCCCTGAGCGATGACCTCCAGTACCCACGGGTCTTGCACGTGCCCAAACCAAGCTTCTGAAAAGAGCGACAGTCTGCCCCCTACCATATCCGAAGCCGGATTGGAGGCCGCTCCTTCATGCCGACTTTGATTCGGCGGGTTTCTTATTCTGCTTGGATTTATTCCAGGACTGAGGAGGCTTCCAAGTTCCCTTGGACTGCTCCGGCTTTGCAGAGGGCTGCTGACGTTGGGATTTGTTCGAAAGAAAATTAGGACCTTGTCCCTTAGGCTTGTTCTTATCCTGCAGTAAAAAGGCACCTTTGCATACGGTAACCGTGGATTTGATAGAGTTCAGGCCTGGATCAAAAAACAATTTATGTAAGAACTTACCTGATAAATTCATTTCTTTCATATTAGCAAGAGTCCATGAGCTAGTGACGTATGGAATATACATTCCTACCAGGAGGGGCAAAGTTTCCCAAACCTCAAAATGCCTACAAATACACCCCTCACCACACCCACAAATCAGTTTAACGAATAGCCAAGAAGTGGGGTGATAAGAAAAAAGTGCGAAAGCATAAAAAATAAGGAATTGGAATAATTGTGCTTTATACAAAAAAATCATAACCACCACAAAAAGGGTGGGTCTCATGGACTCTTGCTAATATGAAAGAAATTAATTTATCAGGTAAGTTCTTACATAAATTATGTTTTCTTTCATGTAATTAGCAAGAGTCCATGAGCTAGTGACGTATGGGATAATGACTACCCAAGATGTGGATCTTTCCACGCAAGAGTCACTAGAGAGGGAGGGATAAAATAAAGACAGCCAATTCCGCTGAAAAATAATCCACACCCAAAAACATAATTTATGTAAGAACTTACCTGATAAATTCATTTCTTTCATATTAGCAAGAGTCCATGAGCTAGTGACGTATGGGATATACATTCCTACCAGGAGGGGCAAAGTTTCCCAAACCTCAAAATGCCTACAAATACACCCCTCACCACACCCACAATTCAGTTTAACGAATAGCCAAGAAGTGGGGTGATAAAAAAGTGCGAAAGCATATAAAATAAGGAATTGGAATAATTGTGCTTTATACAAAATCATAACCACCACAAAAAAAGGGCGGGCCTCATGGACTCTTGCTAATATGAAAGAAATGAATTTATCAGGTACGTTCTTACATAAATTATGTTTTCTTTCATGTAATTAGCAAGAGTCCATGAGCTAGTGACGTATGGGATAATGATTACCCAAGATGTGGATCTTTCCACACAAGAGTCACTAGAGAGGGAGGGATAAAATAAAGACAGCCAATTCCTGCTGAAAATAATCCACACCCAAAATAAAGTTTAATGAAAAATATAAGCAGAAGATTCAATATTTTTAGATCCAGAACTGGGCTGAAGGAATTCTCCTTCTTTGGTACAATGAAGAGATTTGAATAAAACCCCATCCCCTGTTCCGGAACTGGAACTGGCATAATTACTCCAGCCAACTCTAGATCTGAAACACAATTCAGAAATGCTTGAGCTTTCACTGGATTTACTGGGACACGGGAAAGAAAAAATCTCTTTGCAGGGGGTCTCATCTTGAAACCAATTCTGTACCCTTCTGAAACAATGTTCTGAATCCAAAGATTGTGAACAGAATTGATCCAAATTTCTTTGAAAAAACGTAACCTGCCCCCTACCAGCTGAGCTGGAATGAGGGCTGCACCTTCATGTGGACTTAGAAGCAGGCTTTGCCTTTCTAGCAGGCTTGGATTTATTCCAGACTGGAGATGGTTTCCAAACTGAAACTGCTCCTGAGGATGAAGGATTAGGCTTTTGTTCTTTGTTGAAACGAAAGGAACGAAAACGATTATTAGCCCTGTTTTTACCTTTAGATTTTTTATCCTGTGGTAAAAAAGTTCCTTTCCCACCAGTAACAGTTGAGATAATAGAATCCAACTGAGAACCAAATAATTTGTTACCCTGGAAAGAAATAGAAAGCAGAGTAGATTTAGAAGCCATATCAGCATTCCAAGTCTTAAGCCATAAAGCTCTTCTAGCTAAAATAGCTAGAGACATAAACCTGACATCAACTCTGATAATATCAAAAATGGCATCACAGATAAAATTATTAGCATGCTGAAGAAGAATAATAATATTATGAGAATCATGATCTGTTACTTGTTGCGCTAAAGTTTCCAACCAAAAAGTTGAAGCTGCAGCAACATCAGCCAATGATATAGCAGGTCTAAGAAGATTACCTGAACACAGATAAGCTTTTCTTAGAAAGGATTCAATTTTCCTATCTAAAGGATCCTTAAACGAAGTACCATCTGACGTAGGAATAGTAGTACGTTTAGCAAGGGTAGAAATAGCCCCATCAACTTTAGGGATTTTGTCCCAAAATTCTAATCTGTCAGACGGCACAGGATATAATTGCTTAAAACGTTTAGAAGGAGGAAATGAATTACCCAATTTATCCCATTCTTTGGAAATTACTGCAGAAATAGCATTAGGAACAGGAAAAACTTCTGGAATAACCACAGGAGATTTAAATACCTTATCTAAACGTTTAGAATTAGTATCAAGAGGACCAGAATCCTCTATTTCTAAAGCAATTAGTACTTCTTTAAGTAAAGAACGAATAAATTCCATTTTAAATAAATATGAAGATTTATCAGCATCAATCTCTGAGACAGAATCCTCTGAACCAGAAGAGTCATCAGAATCAGAATGATGATGTTCATTTAAAAATTCATCTGTAGGGAGAGAAGTTTTAAAAGATTTTTTACGTTTACTAGAAGGAGAAATAACAGACATAGCCTTCTTGATGGATTCAGAAACAAAATCTCTTATGTTATCAGGAACATTCTGCACCTTAGATGTTGAAGGAACTGCAACAGGCAATGGTACTTTACTAAAGGAAATATTATCTGCATTAACAAGTTTGTCGTGACAATTAATACAAACAACAGCCGGAGAAATAGCTACCAAAAGTTTACAGCAGATACACTTAGCTTTGGTAGATCCAGCACTAGACAGCGATTTTCCTGTAGTATCTTCTGACTCAGATGCAACGTGAGACATCTTGCAATATGTAAGAGAAAAAACAACATATAAAGCAAAATTGATCAAATTCCTTAAATGACAGTTTCAGGAATGGGAAGAAATGCCAAAGAACAAGCTTCTAGCAACCAGAAGCAATGAAAAATGAGACTTAAATAATGTGGAGACAAAAGTGACGCCCATATTTTTTAGCGCCAAATAAGACGCCCACATTATTTGGCGCCTAAATGCTTTTGGCGCCAAAAATGACGCCACATCCGGAACGCCGACATTTTTTGGCGCAAAATAACGTCAAAAAATGACGCAACTTCCGGCGACACGTATGACGCCGGAAACGGAAAAGATTTTTTTGCGCCAAAAAAGTCCGCGCAAAGAATGACGCAATAAAATGAAGCATTTTCAGCCCCCGCGAGCCTAACAGGCCACAGGGAAAAAGAGTCAAATTTTTGAAGGTAAGAAAAAATGATTAATTCAAATGCATTATCCCAAATATGAAACTGACTGTCTGAAAAATAAGGAATGTTGAATATTCTGAGTCAAGGCAAATAAATGTTTGAATACATATATTTAGAACTTTATAAACAAAGTGCCCAACCATAGCTTAGAGTGTCACAGAAAATAAGATTTACTTACCCCAGGACACTCATCTACATGTTTGTAGAAAGCCAAACCAGTACTGAAACGAGAATCAGCAGAGGTAATGGTATATATAAGAGTATATCGTCGATCTGAAAAGGGAGGTAAGAGATGAATCTCTACGACCGATAACAGAGAACCTATGAAATAGACCCCGTAGAAGGAGATCACTGCATTCAAATAGGCAATACTCTCCTCACATCCCTCTGACATTCACTGCACGCTGAGAGGAAAACCGGGCTCCAACTTGCTGCGGAGCGCATATCAACGTAGAATCTAGCACAAACTTACTTCACCACCTCCATCGGAGGCAAAGTTTGTAAAACTGAATTGTGGGTGTGGTGAGGGGTGTATTTGTAGGCATTTTGAGGTTTGGGAAACTTTGCCCCTCCTGGTAGGAATGTATATCCCATACGTCACTAGCTCATGGACTCTTGCTAATTACATGAAAGAAATAAAGTTTAAATTTTATAATTGAAAAAAAAAAAACTGAAAATATAAGCAGAAGATTCAAACTGAAACAGCTGCCTGAAGTACTTTTCTACCAAAAACAGCTTCAGAAGAAGAAAACACATCAAAATGGTAGAATTTAGTAAAAGTATGCAAAGAAGACCAAGTTGCTGCTTTGCAATTCTGATCAACCGAAGCTTCATTCCTAAACGCCCAGGAAGTAGAAACTGACCTAGTAGAATGAGCTGTAATCCTTTGAGGCGGAGTTTTACCCGACTCGACATAAGCATGATGAATTAAAGATTTCAACCAAGATGCCAAAGAAATGGCAGAGGCCTTCTGACCTTTCCTAGAACCGGAAAAGATAACAAATAGACTAGAAGTCTTTCGGAAATTCTTAGTAGCTTCAACATAATATTTCAAAGCTCTAACTACATCCAAAGAATGCAATGATTTCTCCTTAGAATTCTTAGGATTAGGACATAATGAAGGAACCACAATTTCTCTACTAATGTTGTTGGAATTCACAACCTTAGGTAAAAATTCAAAAGAAGTTCGCAACACCTCCCTATCCTGATGAAAAATCAGAAAAGGAGACTCACAAGAAAGAGCAGATAATTCAGAAACTCTTCTGGCAGAAGAGATGGCCAAAAGGAACAAAACTTTCCAAGAAAGTAATTTAATGTCCAACGAATGCATAGGTTCAAACGGAGGAGCTTGAAGAGCCCCCAGAACCAAATTCAAACTCCAAGGAGGAGAAATTGACTTAATGACAGGTTTTATACGAACCAAAGCTTGTACAAAACAATGAATATCAGGAAGATTAGCAATCTTTCTGTGAAAAAGAACAGAAAGAGCAGAGATTTGTCCTTTCAAGGAACTTGCAGACAAACCTTTATCCAAACCATCCTGAAGAAACTGTAAAATTCTCGGAATTCTAAAAGAATACCAGGAAAAATGATGAGAAAGACACCAAGAAATATAAGTCTTCCAGACTCTATAATATATCTCCCTAGATACTGATTTACGAGCCTGTAACATAGTATTAATCACAGAGTCAGAGAAACCTCTTTGACTAAGAATCAAGCGTTCAATCTCCATACCTTTAAATTTAAGGATTTGAGATCCTGATGGAAAAAAGGACCTTGCGACAGAAGGTCTGGTCTTAACGGAAGAGTCCACGGTTGGCAAGAGGCCATGCGGACAAGATCCGCATACCAAAACCTGTGAGGCCATGCTGGAGCTACCAGCAGAACAAACGAGCATTCCTTCAGAATCTTGGAGATCACTCTTGGAAGAAGAACTAGAGGCGGAAAGATATAAGCAGGATGATACTTCCAAGGAAGTGACAATGCATCCACTGCTTCCGCTTGAGGATCCCTGGATCTGGACAGATACCTGGGAAGTTTCTTGTTTAGATGAGAAGCCATCAGATCTATTTCTGGAAGTCCCGACATTTGGACAATCTGAAGAAATACCTCTGGGTGAAGAGACCATTCGCCCGGATGCAACGTCTGGCGACTGAGATAATCCGCTTCCCAATTGTCTATACCTGGGATACGAACCGCAGAAACTAGACAGGAGCTGGATTCCGCCCAAACCAGAATTCGAGATACTTCTTTCATAGCCAAAGGGCTGTGAGTCCCTCCTTGATGATTGATGTATGCCACAGTTGTGACATTGTCTGTCTGAAAACAAATGAACGATTCTCTCTTTAGAAGAGGCCAAGACTGAAGAGCTCTGAAAATTGCACGGAGTTCCAAAATATTGATCGGTAATCTCACCTCCTGAGATTCCCAAATCCCTTGTGCCATCAGAGACCCTCACACAGCTCCCCAACCTGTAAGACTTGCATCTGTTGAGATTACAGTCCAGGTCGGAAGAACAAAAGAAGCCCCCTGAACTAAACGATGGTGATCTGTCCACCACGTCAGAGAGTGTCGTACAATCGGTTTTAAAGATATTAATTGAGATATCTTTGTGTAATCCCTGCACCACTGGTTCAGCATACAGAGCTGAAGAGGTAGCATGTGAAAACGAGCAAAGGGGATCGCGTCCGATGCAGCAGTCATAAGACCTAGAATTTCCATGCATAAGGCTACCGAAGGGAATGATTGTGACTGAAGGTTTCGACAAGCTGATATCAATTTTAGACGTCTCTTGTCTGTCAAAGATACAGTCATGGACACTGAATCTATCTGGAAACCCAAAAAGGTTACCCTTGTCTGAGGAATCAATTAACTTTTTAGTAAATTGATCCTCCAACCATGATCTTGAAGAAACAACACAAGTCGATTCGTATGAGATTCTGCTAAATGTGAAGACTGAGCAAGTACCAAGATATCGTCCAAATAAGGAAATACCACAATACCCTGTTCTCTGATTACAGATAGAAGGGCACCGAGAACCTTTGTAAAAATTCTTGGAGCTGTTGCTAGGCCAAACGGCAGAGCCACAAACTGGTAATGCTTGTCTAGGAACGAGAATCTCAGAAACTGATAGTGATCTGGATGAATCGGAATATGCAGATATGCATCCTGTAAATCTATTGTAGACATATAATGCCCTTGCTGAACAAAAGGCAGGATAGTCCTTACAGTTACCATTTTGAATGTTGGTATCCTTACATAACGATTCAATATTTTTAGATCCAGAACTGGTCTGAAGGAATTCTCCTTCTTTGGTACAATGAAGAGATTTGAATAAAACCCCAGCCCCTGTTCCAGAACTGGAACTGGCACAATTACTCCAGCCAACTCTAGATCTGAAACACATTTCAGAAATGCTTGAGCCTTCGCTGGATTTACTGGGACACGGGAAAGAAAAAATCTCTTTGCAGGAGGCCTTATCTTGAAGCCAATTCTGTACCCTTCTGAAACAATATTCTGAATCCAAAGATTGTGAACGGAATTGACCCAAATTTCTTTGAAAAAACGTAATCTGCCCCCTACCAGCTGAGCTGGAATGAGGGCCGCACCTTCATGTGGACTTAGGAGCTGGCTTTGAATTTCTAAAAGGCTTGGATTTATTCCAGACTTGAGATGGTTTCCAAACTGATACCGCTCCTGAGGATGAAGGATCAGGCTTTTGTTCCTTGTTGTGACGAAAGGAATGAAAACGATTATTAGACCTAAATTTACCTTTAGATTTTTTATCCTGTGGTAAAAAAGTTCCTTTCCCTCCAGTAACAGTTGAGATAATATAATCCAACTGAGAACAAAATAATTTATTACCCTGGAAAGAAAGGGAAAGCAGAGTAGACTTAGAAGACATATCAGCATTCCAAGTTTTAAGCCATAAAGCTCTTCTAGCTAAAATAGCTAGAGACATATACCTGACATCAACTCTAATGATATCAAAGATGGCATCACAAATAAAATTATTAGCATGTTGAAGAAGAAGAATAATGCTATGAGAATTATGATCTGTTACTTGTTGCGCTAAAGCTTCCAACCAAAAAGTTGAAGCTGCAGCAACATCCGCCAAAGATATAGCAGGTCTAAGAAGATTACCTGAACACAAGTAAGCTTTTCTTAGAAAGGATTAAATTTTCCTATCTAAAGGATCCTTAAAGGAAGTACCATCTGCCGTAGGAATGGTAGTACGCTTAGCAAGAGTAGAGACAGCCCCATCAACTTTAGGGATTTTGTCCCAAAATTCTAATCTGTCAGATGGCACAGGATATAATTGCTTAAAACGTTTAGAAGGAGTAAATTAATTACCCAAATTATTCCATTCCCTGGAAATTACTTCAGAAATAGCACCAGGAACAGGAAAAACTTCTGGAATAACTACAGGAGATTTAAAAACCTTATTTAAACGTTTAGATTTATTATCAAAAGGACCATAATCCTCAATTTCTAATGCAATTAGGACTTCTTTAAGTAAAGAACGAATAAATTCCATTTTAAATAAATATGAAGATTTATCAGCATCAACCTCTGAGACAGAATCCTCTGAACCAGAAGAACCATTATCAGAATCATGATGTTCATTTAAAAATTCATCTAAAAAATGAGAAGTTTTAAAAGACCTTTTACGTTTACTAGAAGGAGGAATAACAGACATAGCCTTCTTAATGGATTTAGAAACAAAATCTCTTATGTTATCAGGAATACTCTGAGTATTAGATGTTGATGGAACAGCAACAGGTAATGTAACTTTACTAAAGGAAATATTATCTGCATTAACAAGTTTGTCATGACATTCAATACAAACAACAGCTGGAGGAACAGCTACCAAAAGTTTACAGCAGATACACTTAGCTTTGGTAGCTCCAGCACCAGGCAGCGATTTTCCAGAAGTATCTTCTGACTCAGCTTCAACATGGGACATCTTGCAATATGTAATAGAAAAAACAACATATAAAGCAAAATTGATCAAATTCCTTAAATGACAGTTTCAGGAATGGGAAAAAAATGCCAGTGAACAAGCTTCTAGCAACCAGAAGCAATAAAAAATGAGACTTAAATAATGTGGAGACAAAAAGTGACGCCCATATTTTTTTAGCGCCAAATAAGACGCCCACATTATTTGGCGCCTAAATGCTTTTGGCGCCAAAATGACGCCACATCCGGAACGACGACATTTTTGGCGCAAAAGAACGTCAAAAATGACGCAGCTTCCGGCGACACGTATGACGCCGGAAACAGAAAAAAAAATTTGCGCCAAAAACGTCTGCGCCAAGAATGACGCAATAAAATGAAGCATTTTCAGCCCCCGCGAGCCTAACAGCCCACAGGGAAAAGTCAAATTTTAAAGGTAAGAAAAAAATTGTTTTATTCAGATGCATTATCCCAAATATGAAACTGACTGTCTGAAAATAAGGAATGTTGAACATCCTGAGTCAAGGCAAATAATGTTTGAATACATATATTTAGAACTTTTTTATAAAGTGCCCAACCATAGCTTAGAGTGTCACAGAAAATAAGACTTACTTACCCCAGGACACTCATCTACATGTTGTAGAAAGCCAAACCAGTACTGAAACGAAAATCAGCAGGAGGTAATGATATATATATATATATATATATATATATATATATATATATATATATATATATATATATATATATATATATATATATATATATGAGTATATCGTCAATCTGAAAAGGGAGGTAAGAGATGAATCTCTACGACCGATAACAGAGAACCTATGAAATAGACCCCGTAGAAGGAGATCATTGCATTCAAATAGGCAATACTCTCCTCACATCCCTCTGACATTCACTGCACGCTGAGAGGAAAACCGGGCTCCAACCTGCTGCGGAGCGCATATCAACGTAGAATCTAGCACAAACTTACTTCACCACCTCCATAGGAGGCAAAGTTTGTAAAACTGATTTGTGGGTGTGGTGAGGGGTGTATTTGTAGGCATTTTGAGGTTTGGGAAACTTTGCCCCTCCTGGTAGGAATGTATATCCCACATGTCACTAGCTCATGGACTCTTGCTAATTACATGAAAGAAACATAATTTATGCTTATCTGATAAATTTATTTCTCTTGTAGTGTATCCAGTCCACGGATCATCCATTACTTATGGGATAATTCTCCTTCCCAACAGGAAGTTGCAAGAGAATCACCCACAGCAGAGCTGCTATATAGCTCCTCCCCTCACTGCCATATCCAGTCATTCGACCGAAACAAGACGAGAAAGGAGAAACCATAGGGTGCAGTGGTGACTGTAGTTTAATTAAAATTTAGACCTGCCTTAAAAGGACAGGGCGGGCCGTGGACTGGATACACTACAAGAGAAATAAATTTATCAGGTAAGCATAAATGTTTTCTCTTGTTAAGTGTATCCAGTCCATGGATCATCCATTACTTATGGGATACCAATACCAAAGCTGAAGTACACGGATGATGGGAGGGACAAGGTAGGATTAAACTGAAGGAACCACTGCCTGAAGAACCTTTCTCCCAAAAACAGCCTCCGAAGAAGCAAAAGTATCAAATTTGTAAAATTTTGAAAAGGTGTGAAGCGAAGACCAAGTCGCAGCCTTGCAAATCTGTTCAACAGAGGCCTCATTTTTAAAGGCCCAGGTGGAAGCCACAGCTCTAGCAGAATGAGCTGTAATCCTCTCAGGGGGCTGCTGTCCAGCAGTCTCATAGGCTAAGCGAATTATGCTCCGAAGCCAAAAGGAAAGAGGTTGCCGAAGCCAAAAGGAAAGAGAGGTTGCCAAAGCCAAAAGGAAAGAGAGGTTGCCAAAGCTTTTTGACCTCTCCTCTGTCCAGAGTTAACGACAAACAGGGAAGATGTTTGGCGAAAATCTTTAGTAGCTTGTAAGTAAAACTTCAAGGCATGGACTACGTCCAGATTATGTAAAAGATGTTCCTTCTTTGAAGAAGGATTAGGACACAATGATGGAACAACAATCTCTTGATTGATATTCTTGTTAGAAACAACCTTAGGTAAAAACCCAGGTTTGGTACGCAGAACTACCTTATCTGCATGAAAAATCAGATAAGGAGAATCACATTGTAAGGCAGATAGCTCAGAGACTCTTCGAGCCGAGGAAATAGCCATCAAAAACAAAACTTTCCAAGATAAAAGTTTAATATCAATGGAATGAAGGGGTTCAAACGGAACTCCTGGAAGAACTTTAAGAACCAAGTTTAAGCTCCACGGGGGAGCAACAGTTTTAAACACAGGCTTAATTCTAACCAAAGCCTGACAAAATGCCTGGACGTCTGGAACCTCTGCCAGACGCTTGTGCAAAAGAATAGACAGAGCAGAAATCTGTCCTTTTAAAGAACTAGCTGATAATCCTTTGTCCAAACCCTCTTGGAGAAAGGACAATATGCTAGGAATCCTAACCTTACTCCATGAGTAATTCTTGGATTCACACCAATAAAGATATTTACGCCATATCTTATGATAGATTTTCCTGGTGACAGGCTTTCGTGCCTGTATTAAGGTATCAATTACTGACTCGGAGAAGCCACGCCTTGATAGAATCAAGCGTTGAATCTCCATGCAGTCAGTCTCAGAGAAATTAGATTTGGATGATTGAAAGGACCTTGTATGAGAAGGTCCTGCCTCAGAGGCAGAGTCCATGGTGGAAAGGATGACATGTCCACTAGGTCTGCATATCAGAATCACTGATGCTCTCTCCTGCTTGATTTTGGCAATCAGTCGAGGGAGCAGAGGAAACGGTGGAAACACATAAGCAAGGTTGAAGAACCAAGGAGCTGTTAGAGAATCTATCAGCGTCGCTCCCGGGTCCCTGGACCTGGATCCGTAACAAGGAAGCTTGGCGTTCTGGCGAGACGCCATGAGATCCAGTTCTGGTCTGCCCCAACGATGGATCAGTTGAGCAAACACCTCCGGATGGAGTTCCCACTCCACCGGATGAAAAGTCTGACGACTTAGAAAATCCGCCTCCCAGTTCTCTATGCCTGGGATGTGGATCGCTGACAGGTGGCAAGAGTGAGACTCTGCCCAGCGAATTATCTTTGAGACTTCTAACATCGCTAGGGAACTCCTGGTTCCCCCTTGATGGTTGATGTAAGCCACAGTCGTGATGTTGTACGACTGAAATTTGATGAGTCTGCCCCCCACTAGATCCGTTTCCGGATAGGGGGCCGTTCCTTCATGCTGTCTTGGGGGCAGCAGCAGGTTTTCTGGCCTGCTTGCCCTTGTTCCAGGACTGGTTAGGTTTCCAGGCCTGTCTGGAATGAGCAACAGTTCCCTCTTGTTTTGAAGCGGAGGAAGTTGATGCTGCTCGTGCCTTGAAATTTAGACTGTTTGGCCTTTGATTTGGCCCTGTCCTGAGGAAGAGTATGACCCTTGCCTCCAGTAATGTCAGCAATAATTTCCTTCAAGCCAGGTCCGAATAAGGTCTGCCCCTTGAAAGGAATGTTGAGTAACTTAGACTTTGAAGTCACGTCAGCTGACCAGGATTTAAGCCATAGCGCCCTACGCGCCTGGATGGCGAATCCGGAATTCTTAGCCGTTAGTTTAGTCAAATGAACAATGGCATCAGAAACAAATGAGTTAGCTAGCTTAAGCGTTCTAAGCTTGTCAATAATTTCCTCCAATGGAGCTGTATGGATGGCCTCTTCCAGGGCCTCAAACCAGAATGCCGCCGCAGCAGTGACAGGCGCAATGCATGCAAGGGGCTGCAAAATAAAACCTTGTTGAATAAACATTTTCTTAAGGTAACCCTCCAATTTTTTATCCATTGGATCTGAAAAAGCACAACTGTCCTCAACCGGGATAGTGGTACGCTTTGCTAAAGTAGAAACTGCTCCCTCCACCTTAGGGACCGTCTGCCATAAGTCCCGTGTAGTGGCGTCTATTGGAAACATTTTTCTAAATATAGGAGGTGGGGAAAAGGGCACACTGGGTCTATCCCATTCCTTGGACTGGATACACCGCAAGATAAAGTAATTTATCAGGTAAGCATAAATTCAGTTTTCTCTTGCAAGGTGTATCCAGTCCACGGATTCATCCTTTACTTGTGGGATACCAATACCAAAGCTTTAGGACACGGATGAAGGGAGGGAACAAGGCAGGTATCTGCTTGCAAAACCTTTCTCCCAAAAATAGCCTCCGAAGAAGCAAAAGTATCGAATTTGTAAAATTTTGAAAAAGTATGAAACGAAGACCAAGTCGCTGCCTTACAAATCTGTTCAACAGAAGCCTCGTTTTTAAAAGCCCATGTGGAAGCCACTGCTCTGGTAGAATGAGCAGTAATTGTTTCAGGAGGCTGCTGGCCAGCAGTCTCATAGGCCAAACGGATGATGCTTTTCAGCCAAAAGGAAAGAGAAGTAGCAGTCGCTTTCCGACCTCTCCTTTTACCGGAATAGATAACAAACAAGGAAGATGTTTGTCTGAAATCCTTAGTTGCTTGTAAATAGAACTTTAGAGCACGAACTACATCAAGATTGTGCAACAGACGTTCCTTCTTCGAAAAAGGATTGGGATACAGAGAAGGAACAACAATTTCCTGGTTAATATTCTTGTTAGAAACCACTTTAGGAAGAAAACCAGGTTTAGTACGCAAAACTACCTTATCTGCATGGAACACCAGGTAAGGTGAATCACACTGTAAGGCAGATAATTCTGAGACTCTTCGAGCAGAAGAGAGATAGCTACCAAAAACAAAACTTTCCAAGATAACAACTTAATATCTATGGAATGTAAAGGTTCAAACGGAACCCCTTTAAGAACTAGATTTAGACTCCATGGCGGAGCCACAGGTTTATAAACAGGCTTGATTCTGACTAAAGCCTGTGCAAAAGCTTGAACGTCTGGTACCTCTGCCAGACGCTTGTGTAAAAGGATAGACAGAGTAGATATCTGTCCTTTTAAGGAACTAGCTGACAATCCTTTTTCCAATCCGTCTTGGAGAAAGGACAATATCCTGGGAATCCTAATCTTACTCTATGAGTAACCCTTGGATTCACACCAACAAAGATATTTCCACCATATCTTATGGTAGATTTTCCTGGTGACAGGCTTTCTAGCCTGAATCAGAGTATCTATAACTGACTCAGAGAAACCACGCTTTGATAGAATTAAGCGTTCAATCTCCAAGCAGTCAGACGTAGAGAAACTAGATTTGGATGCTTGAACGGACCCTGTATTAGAAGATCCTGCCTCATTGGCAGTGTCCATGGTGGGACAGATGACATGTCCACTAGGTCTGCATACCAAGTCCTGCGTGGCCACGCAGGCGCTATCAAAATCACTGAAGCCTTCTCCTGCTTGATTCTGGCGACCAGACGAGGTAGAAGAGGAAACGGTGGGAAAACATAAGCCAGATTGAAGGACCAAGGCGCTGCTAGAGCATCTATCAATGCCGCCTTGGGGTCCCGGGACCTGGATCCGTAGAGAGGAAGTTTGGTGTTATGACGGGACGCCATCAGATCCAACTCTGGAATGCCCCATAGCTGAGTCAGCTGGGCAAATACCTCCGGGTGGAGTTCCCACTCCCCCGGGTGAAAAGTCTGACTCAGAAAATCCGCCTCCCAGTTGTCTACTCCTGGGATGTGAATTGCTGAGAGATGGCAGGAGTGATCCTCCGCCCACCTGATTATTTTGGTTACTTCCTTCATCGCTAGGGAACTCTTTGTTCCCCCCTGATGATTGATGTAAGCTACAGTCGTGATGTTGTCCGACTGAAATCTGATGAATTTGGCCGCAGCTAGTTGAGGCCATGCCTGAAGTGCGTTGAATATCGCCCTCAGTTCCAGAATGTTTATCGGGAGAAGAGATTCTTCCCGAGACCATAAACCCTGAGCTTTCAGGGAGTCCCAGACTGCACCCCAGCCTAACAGACTGGCGTCGGTCGTTACAATAATCCACTCTGGTCTGCGGAAACATATTCCCTGAGACAGGTGATCCTGAGACAACCACCAGAGAAGAGAATCTCTGGTCCCCCTGGTCCAGCTGTATTTGAGGAGACAATTTGAATAATCCCCATTCCACTGTTTGAGCATGTATAGTTGCAGTGGTCTGAGATGTAAACGAGCCAAAGGGACTATGTCCATTGCTGCTACCATTAATCCGATTGCCTCCATGCACTGAGCTACAGATGGCCGAGGAATGGAATGAAGAACTCGGCAAGTAGTTAAAAGTTTTAACTTTCTGACCTCCGTCAGCAATATCTTCATTTCTACCGAATCTATTAAGAGTTCCTAGGAAGGGAACCCTTGTAAGAGGGGATAGAGAACTCTTTTTGACGTTCACCTTCCACCCGTGAGACCTCAGAAAGGCCAATACAATCTCTGTGTGAGACTTGGCTCTTTGAAAAGACGGCGCCTGAATTAAGATGTCGTCCAAATAAGGCGCCACTGCTATGCCCCGCGGTCTTAGAACCGCCAGAAGGGACCCTAGTACCTTTGTGAAAATTCTGGGAGCAGTGGCTAACCCGAAAGGAAGAGCCACGAACTGGTAATGCTTGTCTAGAAAAGCGAACCTGAGAAACTGACCGTAGAAAGACCCTAGTGCTTAGAGCCGGCAAAGAGAATGACTGGGGGTGGAGCTAGAGGGGGAGCTATATGGACAGCTCTGCTGTGTGCTCTCTTTGCCACTTTCTGTAGGGAATGAGAATATCCCACAAGTAAAGGATGAATCCTGGCACCTAATTAGAAGAAGTGGAAAGCATCTGAACCTGTTTAAAACAGGGCCTTTATTTCTTGAAATGAATAGAGTCCATACAAGTCTGCTATTGGTTCTCAATCAGGCATGAGGGAAGGAGAATTAACCACAATGCAACGTGCTTTCTAGGGTCTCTATCACCTGCATTGTCCTACAAGGTTTCTGCAGTGATCTCTGTGGCCACAAACTGCCCAAACTGAGCTGTGAGCACTGTTTGATATGGTGCAGACATAAAATGTGCTAATGCTGTTTTTGCATTATTCTTAGAGAGAGACAGTACCAGTAAAACGCAAAGTCTGGATAAAAATGTTTTGTTTGAGTCAGATATGAAGCATCCTTTGGTTCCAGGGGTTGCTGACATTCACACTGGGAGAAGATTCTTACTTCCCAGCTAAACTCCTGCCATACCTCTGTCTTAGCAGGAGCCTTAAAGGTGGGACAAGGGGTCTCTGACTGGTAAGAGAACCCCTTCTAAAACGGACATAAACCCAAACATTTTCTTTCAAGATTCAGACAGAGAATATGATTTTAAACAACTTTCCAATTTACTTCTATTACCAAATTTTCTTAGTCTTCTTGTTATCCATTGTTGAAAAGCAGAAAGGCAAGTTCAGACGTGTGTACGTGTCTGCAGTACTATATGGCAGCAGTTATGTAACAATGTTATACATTAGCAAGAGCACTAGATGGCAGCACTATTTCCTGTCATGTAGTGCTCCAGACATGCACACACAACCTACCTAGGTATCTCTTCAACAAAGAATAACATGAGAATGAAGCAAATTTAATAATATAAGTAAATTGTATTCTCTATCTGAAACATGTTTGGGTTTTATGTTGAACTTCAAAGTTTCACCTTCTCCTTGCAGAACTGCAAAACTATAACTGAAGCTAGGCGCAAAGCTATGAAGTGTTATGGGTGTTTAGTCTCCACCTGGAGGGCAGGAGCATCTTTTTAGAAGTGGAAAACTGTGAAAGGACAGAGTTTAAAGTCAGGAATATGACAGAAGGTACAGGACTATTCTAGCACGGCCCAAAGTTATACCCCAGCTCCTGAATATGATAGAGTATATGAGAATGTGTAGAATTACAGCTCCTGTGCACGTTATCATCATACCTAGATGCACATTTTACTAACCATACACCTTTTGTTTTGTTTACACAATGTAGTATATTTTTATTTAATATGTTTTAACACATTATAGGTTTTCATAAAGAAAAGTCTGAGTTATTACAGCCCATCCCTTTAAGTTATTCAGAATATTAATACCAGGAGATTTAGTGGGGAGTACTCAGTTACCCCTAACATAAAAAAATTCAAAAAACCTAAATTTGTCAAAACAATCTATAGAAAAACACACTATTTTTTACTACCACCACCACTAATTATGTTATAAATTATATTATATAAAGGAAAATCATAATAATTAGCTTTTATGAAAGAGAAGAATATCCAAAGTACAAATAGATGAAAATAAACAGAAGATTCTATACTCGCACCATTAGCAATAGAATCCTATGTCCCAAGGACGTTGGTAAAGAAAATGTCAATTCATGTGATAATCTCCCACATAAATTCAGTTAGTTTACCATCTATAGATTTTTGGCTCAACCATCCCTCTTTCTAGAAAGGGGCAGGGACAGTATTCACTCAAAAACATAGTCAGAACAAAGTGAATTGTGGGTATCAAACATGGCTTGATTGACTAATATTTTATCCTACAGGACAAATACATAAGTGCTACTTGTAAAATACAGGTAAATACAAACGTAACCAAATATTTTCATGTTTGATCAGACATATCACAACCATTTTTCTGACTTCAAATGATGTTTCTGGGATTCACACTAACTGGTTTAAAAAAAAAAAAGATCTGGCAGCACACAAAAGTATATCAGCCTTAACGAGGTCAGGGCCAGCTCTGAAGTTAGTGGGAGACAAGCCACAGAGCACTAACAACTAAAATACACAGTTGTATTAAAAAATACTATCCCAGAGCACATTATTATACATATATTTTTTTATATGCTGATGAAAGGAGGTGTTCAACAGAACTTGGATGCATCAAGTGGTATAGTACAGCATGGAAATACCAGCTAGTTAAACCTGGAGGTGTAGTGTTTGGCATCCACAAAATATTAAGGCACTACTTCTTACGTGGCAGGCATGTGGCATGCTCTAAGAGTGCATTTTTCTCCCTATTTGCTAATATCTGCCGTTTAGTATATCAATATTAAATGCAAAGCCACAACTTGTGTTGGTGGTCCTGTGATCTAGAGAGGTGTATGGTGCCTACATAGGCCAGACGGAACTCATCTGGAAATGTAATATCCCAAATATTATTCATATATTGCTATCATGACATACCTGACTCTGCATTCAGTTCTTCGAGGAGTCCTCTTGTACGCCAGGAAGCCAATGGTTCCTTGTTGGTAAGCGAGATATGGTCCTTCACCCCTGCAGCAGCAAGCATATTGTCCACATTAAGCACATCTTGGTCTGAGTTGGTGTCAGATATATCATAATGTGTTACAACAGGAGGGCCATCTATGGAAAAAAAAATATACATATAAAATCCATATACATGGAATAAAAAGTCTAAATTTGAGAGTACAAAGTATGTCCTCTCCCACACATGTTCTACTCGTCTGTTATAAAGATCAACTTAAATAAATGTCTAAATACAGGGCTCAACACATCTGTATTGAAGGGACAGTTTACAATAGAATTGTTATTGTTTTAAAAGATAGATAATCCCTTTATTACCCATTCCCCAGTTTTGCATAACCAACACAGTTATATTAAAGGGACAGTCAACCATAGAATTGTTTTAATGTACTTTTTACCTTTGTGATTACCTTGTATCTAGGAACCTTCTTCCAGCCCCCTGATCACATGACTGTGACTGTTTATTATCTATTGTCTTAAATTTAGCATTGTATTGTGCTAGATCTTAAATAACTTTCTGTGCCTGAACACAGTGTTATCTATATAGCCCACGTGTACTTTCTGTCTCTGTGTTGAAAAGAGATTTAAAAAGCATGTGATAAGAGGCAGCCCTCAAAGGCTTAGAAATTAGCACACGAGCCTACCTATGTTTAGTTTAAACTAAGAATACCAAGAGAAAAAAGAAAATTTGATGAAAAAACAGAATTTATGTTTACCTGATAAATTTCTTTCTCCAACGGTGTGTCCGGTCCACGGCGTCATCCTTACTTGTGGGATATTCTCTTCCCCAACAGGAAATGGCAAAGAGCCCAGCAAAGCTGGTCACATGATCCCTCCTAGGCTCCGCCTACCCCAGTCATTCGACCGACGTTAAGGAGGAATATTTGCATAGGAGAAACCATATGGTACCGTGGTGACTGTAGTTAAAGAAAATAAAATATCAGACCTGATTAAAAAAACCAGGGCGGGCCGTGGACCGGACACACCGTTGGAGAAAGAAATTTATCAGGTAAACATAAATTCTGTTTTCTCCAACATAGGTGTGTCCGGTCCACGGCGTCATCCTTACTTGTGGGAACCAATACCAAAGCTTTAGGACACGGATGAAGGGAGGGAGCAAATCAGGTCACCTAAATGGAAGGCACCACGGCTTGCAAAACCTTTCTCCCAAAAATAGCCTCAGAAGAAGCAAAAGTATCAAACTTGTAAAATTTGGTAAAAGTGTGTAGTGAAGACCAAGTCGCTGCCCTACATATCTGATCAACAGAAGCCTCGTTCTTGAAGGCCCATGTGGAAGCCACAGCCCTAGTGGAATGAGCTGTGATTCTTTCGGGAGGCTGCCGTCCGGCAGTCTCGTAAGCCAATCTGATGATGCTTTTAATCCAAAAAGAGAGAGAGGTAGAAGTTGCTTTTTGACCTCTCCTTTTACCTGAATAAACAACAAACAAGGAAGATGTTTGTCTAAAATCCTTTGTAGCATCTAAATAGAATTTTAGAGCGCGAACAACATCCAAATTGTGCAACAAACGTTCCTTCTTTGAAACTGGTTTTGGACACAGAGAAGGTACGATAATCTCCTGGTTAATGTTTTTGTTAGAAACAACTTTTGGAAGAAAACCAGGTTTAGTACGTAAAACCACCTTATCTGCATGGAACACCAGATAAGGAGGAGAACACTGCAGAGCAGATAATTCTGAGACTCTTCTAGCAGAAGAAATCGCAACTAAAAACAAAACTTTCCAAGATAATAACTTAATATCAACGGAATGTAAGGGTTCAAACGGAACCCCCTGAAGAACTGAAAGAACTAAATTGAGACTCCAAGGAGGAGTCAAAGGTTTGTAAACAGGCTTGATTCTAACCAGAGCCTGAACAAAGGCTTGAACATCTGGCACAGCTGCCAGCTTTTTGTGAAGTAATACCGACAAGGCAGAAATCTGTCCCTTCAGGGAACTTGCAGATAATCCTTTTTCCAATCCTTCTTGAAGGAAGGATAGAATCCTAGGAATCTTAACCTTGTCCCAAGGGAATCCTTTAGATTCACACCAACAGATATATTTTTTCCAAATTTTATGGTAAATCTTTCTAGTCACAGGCTTTCTGGCCTGAACAAGAGTATCGATAACAGAATCTGAGAATCCTCGCTTCGATAAAATCAAGCGTTCAATCTCCAAGCAGTCAGCTGGAGTGAAACCAGATTCGGATGTTCGAACGGACCCTGAACAAGAAGGTCTCGTCTCAAAGGTAGCTTCCAAGGTGGAGCCGATGACATATTCACCAGATCTGCATACCAAGTCCTGCGTGGCCACGCAGGAGCTATCAAGATCACCGACGCCCTCTCCTGCTTGATCCTGGCTATCAGCCTGGGGATGAGAGGAAATGGCGGGAACACATAAGCTAGTTTGAAGGTCCAAGGTGCTACTAGTGCATCCACTAGAGCCGCCTTGGGATCCCTGGATCTGGCCCCGTAGCAAGGAACTTTGAAGTTCTGACGAGAGGCCATCAGATCCATGTCTGGAATGCCCCACAGGTGAGTGACTTGGGCAAAGATTTCCGGATGGAGTTCCCACTCCCCCGGATGCAATGTCTGCCGACTCAGAAAATCCGCTTCCCAATTTTCCACTCCTGGGATGTGGATAGCAGACAGGTGGCAGGAGTGAGACTCCGCCCAAAGAATAATTTTGGTTACTTCTTCCATCGCTAGGGAACTCCTTGTTCCCCCCTGATGGTTGATGTACGCAACAGTCGTCATGTTGTCTGATTGAAACCGTATGAACCTGGTCCTCGCAAGCTGGGGCCAGGCCTGGAGAGCATTGAATATCGCTCTCAGTTCCAGAATATTTATCGGTAGAAGAGATTCTTCCCGAGACCAAAGACCCTGAGCTTTCAGGGATCCCCAGACCGCGCCCCAGCCTATCAGACTGGCGTCGGTCGTGACAATGACCCACTCTGGTCTGTGGAACATCATCCCTTGAGACAGATTGTCCAGGGACAGCCACCAACGGAGTGAGTCTCTGGTTCTCTGATTTACTTGTATCTTCGGAGACAAGTCTGTATAGTCCCCATTCCACTGACTGAGCATGCACAGTTGTAATGGTCTTAGATGAATGCGCGCAAAAGGAACTATGTCCATCGCCGCCACCATCAACCCGATCACTTCCATGCACTGAGCTATGGAAGGAAGAGGAACGGAATGAAGTATCCGACAAGAGTCCAGAAGCTTTGCTTTTCTGGCCTCTGTTAGAAAGATCCTCATTTCTAAGGAGTCTATAATTGTTCCCAAGAAGGGAACCCTTGTTGACGGGGATAGAGAACTCTTTTCCACGTTCACTTTCCAGCCGTGAGATCTGAGAAAGGCCAGGACAATGTCCGTGTGAGCCTTTGCTTGAGGAAGGGACGACGCTTGAATCAGAATGTCGTCCAGGTAAGGTACTACTGCAATGCCCCTTGGTCTTAGCACCGCTAGAAGGGACCCTAGTACCTTTGTGAAAATCCTTGGAGCAGTGGCTAATCCGAAAGGAAGCGCCACGAACTGGTAATGTTTGTCCAGGAATGCAAACCTTAGGAACCGATGATGTTCCTTGTGGATAGGAATATGTAGATACGCATCCTTTAAATCCACCGTGGTCATGAATTGACCTTCCTGGATGGAAGGAAGGATAGTTCGAATGGTTTCCATCTTGAACGATGGGACCTTGAGAAATTTGTTTAAGATCTTGAGATCTAGGATTGGTCTGAACGTTCCCTCTTTTTTGGGAACTATGAACAGATTGGAGTAGAACCCCATCCCTTGTTCTCTTAATGGAACAGGATGAATCACTCCCATTTTTAACAGGTTTTCTACACAATGTAAGAACGCCTGTCTTTTTATGTGGTCTGAAGACAACTGCGACCTGTGGAACCTCCCCCTTGGGGGAAGTCCCTTGAATTCCAGAAGATAACCCTGGGAGACTATTTCTAGCGCCCAAGGATCCAGAACATCTCTTGCCCAAGCCTGAGCGAAGAGAGAGAGTCTGCCCCCCACCAGATCCGGTCCCGGATCGGGGGCCAATATTTCATGCTGTCTTGGTAGCAGTGGCAGGTTTCTTGGCCTGCTTTCCCTTGTTCCAGCCTTGCATTGGTCTCCAAGCTGGCTTGGCCTGAGAAGTATTACCCTCTTGCTTAGAGGACGTAGCACCTTGGGCTGGTCCGTTTTTACGAAAGGGACGAAAATTAGGTCTATTTTTTGCCTTGAAGGGCCGATCCTGAGGAAGGGCGTGGCCCTTACCCCCAGTGATATCAGAGATAATCTCTTTCAAGTCAGGACCAAACAGCGTTTTCCCCTTGAAAGGAATGTTTAGTAGCTTGTTCTTGGAAGACGCATCAGCCGACCAAGATTTCAACCAAAGCGCTCTGCGCGCCACAATAGCAAACCCAGAGTTCTTAGCCGCTAACTTAGCCAATTGCAAAGAGGCGTCTAGAGTGAAAGAATTAGCCAATTTGAGAGCATTGATTCTGTCCATAATCTCCTCATAAGGAGGAGAGTCACTATCGAGCACCTTAAGCAGTTCATCAAACCAGAAATATGCGGCAGTAGTGACAGGGACAATGCATGAAATGGGTTGTAGAAGGTAACCCTGCTGAACAAACATCTTTTTAAGCAAACCTTCTAATTTTTTATCCATAGGATCTTTGAAAGCACAACTATCCTCTATGGGAATAGTGGTGCGTTTGTTTAAAGTAGAAACCGCTCCCTCGACCTTGGGGACTGACTGCCATAAGTCCTTTCTGGGGTCGACCATAGGAAACAATTTTTTAAATATGGGGGGAGGGACGAAAGGAATACCGGGCCTTTCCCATTCTTTATTAACAATGTCCGCCACCCGCTTGGGTATAGGAAAAGCTTCTGGGAGCCCCGGCACCTCTAGGAACTTGTCCATTTTACATAGTTTCTCTGGGATGACTAAATTTTCACAATCATCCAGAGTGGATAATACCTCCTTAAGCAAAATGCGGAGATGTTCCAATTTAAATTTAAATGTAATCACATCAGATTCAGCCTGCTGAGAAATGTTCCCTAAATCAGTAATTTCTCCCTCAGACAAAACCTCCCTGGCCCCCTCAGATTGGGTTAGGGGCCCTTCAGAGATATTAATATCAGCGTCGTCATGCTCTTCAGTAACTAAAACAGAGCAGCCACGCTTACGCTGACAAGGGTTAATTTTGGCTAAAATGTTTTTGACAGAATTATCCATTACAGCCGTTAATTGTTGCATAGTAAGGAGTATTGGCGCGCTAGATGTACTAGGGGCCTCCTGAGTGGGCAAGACTCGTGTAGACGAAGGAGGGAATGATGCAGTACCATGCTTACTCCCCTCACTTGAGGAATCATCTTGGGCATCATTGTCATTATCACATAAATCACATTTATTTAAATGAATAGGAATTCTGGCTTCCCCACATTCAGAACACAGTCTATCTGGTAGTTCAGACATGTTAAACAGGCATAAACTTGATCAGAAAGTACAAAAAACGTTTTAAAATAAAACCGTTACTGTCACTTTAAATTTTAAACTGAACACACTTTATTACTGCAATTGCGAAAAAACATGAAGGAATTGTTCAAAATTCACCAAATTTTCACCACAGCGTCTTAAAGCCTTGAAAATATTGCACACCAATTTTGGAAGCTTTAACCCTTAAAATAACGGAACCGGAGCCGTTTTAAGCTTTAAACCCCTTTACAGTCCCTGGTATCTGCTTTGCTGAGACCCAACCAAACCCAAAGGGGAATACGATACCAAATGACGCCTTCAGAAGTCTTTTATAAGTATCAGAGCTCCTCTCACATGCGACTGCATGCCATGCCTCTCAAAAACAAGTGCGCAACACCGGCGCGAAAATGAGACTCTGCCTATGCTTTGGGAAAGCCCCTAAAGAATAAGGTGTCTAAAACAGTGCCTGCCGATATTATTATATCAAAATACCCAGATAAAATGATTCCTCAAGGCTAAATATGTGTTAATAATCAATCGATTTAGCCCAGAAAAAGTCTACAGTTTAAATAAGCCCTTGTGAAGCCCTTATTTACAATCGTAATAAACATGGCTTACCGGATCCCATAGGGAAAATGACAGCTTCCAGCATTACATCGTCTTGTTAGAATGTGTCATACCTCAAGCAGCAAGGGACTGCAAACTGTTCCCCCAACTGAAGTTAATTGCTCTCAACAGTCCTGTGTGGAACAGCCATGGATTTTAGTTACGGTTGCTAAAATCATTTTCCTCATACAAACAGAATTCTTCATCTCTTTTCTGTTTCTGAGTAAATAGTACGTACCAGCACTATTTGAAAATAACAAACTCTTGATTGAATAATGAAAAAACTACAGTTAAACACTAAAAAACTCTAAGCCATCTCCGTGGAGATGTTGCCTGTACAACGGCAAAGAGAATGACTGGGGTAGGCGGAGCCTAGGAGGGATCATGTGACCAGCTTTGCTGGGCTCTTTGCCATTTCCTGTTGGGGAAGAGAATATCCCACAAGTAAGGATGACGCCGTGGACCGGACACACCTATGTTGGAGAAAAGTAAATTGGAAAGTCAATTAAAATTAAAAGTCCTATCTGAATAATGAAAACAGAATTTATGCTTACCTGATAAATTACTTTCTCCAACGGTGTGTCCGGTCCACGGCGTCATCCATAACTTGTGGGAATATTCTCTTCCCCAACAGGAAATGTTAAAGAGCACAGCAAAAGCTGTCCATATAGTCCCTCCCAGGCTCCGCCCCCCCAGTCATTCGACCGACGGATAGGAGAAAAAAAGGAGAAACTATAGGGTGCCGTGGTGACTGTAGTGTATAAAGAAAGAAATTTTTCAAACCTGATTAAAAAACCAGGGCGGGCCGTGGACCGGACACACCGTTGGAGAAAGTAATTTATCAGGTAAGCATAAATTCTGTTTTCTCCAACATTGGTGTGTCCGGTCCACGGCGTCATCCATAACTTGTGGAAACCAATACCAAAGCTTTAGGACACGGATGAAGGGAGGGAGCAAATCAGGTAACCTAAACAGAAGGCACCACGGCTTGCAAAACCTTTCTCCCAAAAATAGCCTCCGAGGAAGCAAAAGTATCAAATTTGTAGAATTTGGCAAAAGTGTGCAGAGAAGACCAAGTCGCTGCCTTACATATCTGATCAACAGAAGCCTCGTTCTTGAAGGCCCATGTGGAAGCCACAGCCCTAGTAGAGTGAGCTGTGATTCGTTCAGGAGGCTGCCGTCCGGCAGTCTAGTAAGCCAATCGGATGATGCTTTTCAGCCAGAAGGAAAGAGGTAGCAGTAGCCTTTTGACCTCTCCTCTTGCCAGAATAAACGACAAACAGAGAAGAAGTTTGTCTGAAATCCTTTGTTGCTTCTAAATAGAACTTTAAAGCACGGACTACGTCTAAATTGTGTAACAAACGTTCCTTCTGGATTCGGACACAAAGGAACAACTATTTCCTGGTTAATATTCTTGTTGGAAACAACTTTTGGAAGAAAACCAGGCTTGGTACGCAAAACAACCTTATCTGAATGGAACACCAGATAGGATGGGTCACACTGCAAAGCAGATAATTCAGAAACTCTTCTAGCAGAAGAAATAGCAACCAAAAACAGAACTTTCCAAGATAATAACTTGATATCTATGGAATGTAAGGGTTCAAACGGAACCCCTTGAAGAACTGAAAGAACTAAATTTAGACTCCAGGGAGGAGTCAAAGGTCTGTAAACAGGCTTGATCCTGACCAAAGCCTGAACAAAAGCTTGAACATCTGGCACAGCTGCCAGTCGTTTGTGTAACAAGACAGATAGAGCAGAAATCTGTCCTTTTAGAGAACTCGCTGACAATCCCTTATCCAAACCTTCTTGGAGAAAGGAGAGGATCCTGGGAATTTTAATCTTACTCCATGAGAATCCATTGGATTCACACCAACAGATATATCTTTTCCATATTTTATGGTAAATCTTTCTAGTCACGGGTTTTCTGGCTTGGACCAAAGTATCTATCACTGAATCCGAAAACCCGCGCTTGGATAAAATCAAGCGTTCAATTTCCAAGCAGTCAGCTGGAGAGAAACTAGATTTGGATGTTCGAATGGACCTTGCACTAGAAGATACTGTCTCAAAGGTAGCTTCCATGGTGGAGCCGATGACATATTCACCAGGTCTGCATACCAAGTCCTGCGTGGCCACGCAGGAGCTATCAGAATCACAGAGGCCTTCTCCTGTTTGATCCTGGCTACCAGCCTGGGAAGGAGAGGGAACGGCGGAAACGCATAAGCTAGGTTGAAGGACCAAGGCGCCACTAATGCATCCACTAGAGTCGCCTTGGGATCCCTGGATCTGGACCCGTAGCAAGGAACCTTGAAGTTCTGACGAGACGCCATCAGATCCATGTCTGGAATGCCCCATAATTGAGTCAACTGGGCAAACACCTCCGGGTGAAGTTCCCACTCCCCCGGATAGAAAGTCTGACGACTCAGATAATCCGCCTCCCAGTTGTCTACTCCTGGGATGTGGATTGCAGATAGGTGGCAGGAGTGATCCTCCGCCCATTTGATTATTTTGGACACCTCTCTCGTCGCCAAGGAACTCCTTGTTCCCCCCTGATGGTTGATGTAAGCAACAGTCATGTTGTCTGACTGGAATCTTATGAATCTGGCCTTCACTAGTTGAGGCCAAGCCCGGAGAGCATTGAATATCGCTCTCAGTTCCAGAATGTTTATCGGGAGAAGAGACTCTTCCCGAGACCATAGACCCTGAGCTTTCAAGGAATCCCAGACCGCGCCCCAGCCTAATAGACTGGCGTCGGTCATGACAATGACCCACTCTGGTCTGCGGAAACTCATTCCCTGAGACAGGTGATCCTGTGACAACCACCAACGGAGTGAGTCTCTGGTCATCTGGTCTACTTGAATCTTTGGAGACAAGTCTGTATAGTCCCCATTCCACTGCTTGAGCATGCATAGTTGTAATGGTCTTAGATGAATTTGAGCAAAAGGAACTATGTCCATTGCTGCAACCATCAACCCTACTACTTCCATGCACTGAGCTATGGAAGGCTGCAGAATAGAGTGAAGAACTTGACAAGCGTTTAGAAGCTTTGACTTTCTGACATGTGTTAGGAAAATCTTCATTTCTAAAGAATCTATTATTGTTCCCAAGAAGGGAACTCTTGTCGACGGGAGGCAGGGAACTCTTGTCGACGGGAGGCAGGGAACTCTTGTCGACGGGAGGCAGGGAACTCTTGTCGACGGGAGGCAGGGAACTCTTGTCGACGGGAGGCAGGGAACTCTTGTCGACGGGAGGCAGGGAACTCTTGTCGACGGGAGGCAGGGAACTCTGGTCGACGGGAGCAGGGAACTCTTGTCGACGGGAGGCAGTGGAACTCTTGTCGACGGGAGGCATGGGTAACTCGTGTCGGACGGGAGGCAGGGAACTCTTGTCGACGGGAGGGCAGGGAACTCTTGTCGACGGGAGCCAGGGGATACTCTTGTCGACGGGGAGGCAGGGAACTCTTGTCGACGGAGGCAGTGGGAACTCTTGTCGGACGGAGGCAGGGAACTCTTGTCGACGGAGGTCAGGGAACTCTTTGCGACGACGGAGGCAGGGAACTCTTGTCGTCGGAGGCAGGGAACTCTTGTCGACGAGGCAGGGGGAACTCTGTCGACGGAGGAGGGAACTCTTGTCGACGGAGGCCGGGTCTTCTCATGTCGACGGAGGCAGGGAACTCTAGTCGACAGGAGGCAGGGACTCTTGTCGGACCGGAGGCAGGGAACTCTTGTCGACGGAGGCAGGGAACTCTTGTCGACGGAGGCAGGGAACTCGTGTTCAGACGGAGGCAGGGAACCTCTTGTCGACGGAGGCAGGGAACTCTTTGTTCGACGGAGGCAGGGAACTCTTGTTCGACGGAGGCAGGGAACTCTTGTCGACGGAGGGCAGGGAACTCTTGTCGACGGAGGCAGGGAACTCTTGTCGACGGAGGCAGGGAACTCTTGTCGACGGAGGCAGGGAACTCTTGTCGACGGAGGCAGGGAACTCTTGTCGACGGAGGCAGGGAACTCTTGTCGACGGAGGCAGGGAAGCTCTTGTCGACGGAGGCAGGGAACTCTTGTCGACGGAGGCAGGGAACTCTTGTCGACGGAGGCAGGGAACTCTTGTCGACGGAGGCAGGGAACTCTTGTCGACGGAGGCAGGGAACTCTTGTCGACGGAGGCAGGGAACTCTTGTCGACGGAGGCAGGGAACTCTTGTCGACGGAGGCAGGGAACTCTTGTCGACGGAGGCAGGGAACTCTTGTCGACGGAGGCAGGGAACTCTTGTCGACGGAGGCAGGGAACTCTTGTCGACGGAGGCAGGGAACTCTTGTCGACGGAGGCAGGGAACTCTTGTCGACGGAGGCAGGGAACTCTTGTCGACGGAGGCAGGGAACTCTTGTCGACGGAGGCAGGGAACTCTTGTCGACGGAGGCAGGGAACTCTTGTCGACGGAGGCAGGGAACTCTTGTCGACGGAGGCAGGGAACTCTTGTCGACGGAGGCAGGGAACTCTTGTCGACGGAGGCAGGGAACTCTTGTCGACGGAGGCAGGGAACTCTTGTCGACGGAGGCAGGGAACTCTTGGTCGACGGGAGGCAGGGAACTCTTGTCGACGGAGGCAGGGAACTCTTGTCGACGGAGGCAGGGAACTCTTGTCGACGGAGGGCAGGGAACTCTTTGTCGACGGAGGGCAGGGAACTCTTGTCGACGGAGGCAGGGAACTCTTGTCGACGGAGGCAGGGAACTCTTGTCGACGGGATCGAGGCAGGGGAACTCTTGTCGACGGAGGCAGGGAACTCGTTGTCGACGGAGGGCAGGGAAGCTCTTGTCGACGGAGGCAGGGAACTCTTGGTAGACGGAGGCAGGGAACTCTTGTCGACGGAGGCAGGGAACTCTTGTCGACGGAGGCAGGGAACTCTTGTCGACGGAGGCAGGGAACTCTTGTCGACGGAGGCAGGGAACTCTTGTCGACGGGAGGCAGGGAACTCTTGTCGACGGAGGCAGGGAACTCTTGTCGACGGAGGCAGGGAACTCTTGTCGACGGAGGCAGGGAACTCTTGTCGACGGAGGCAGGGAACTCTTGTCGACGGAGGCAGGGAACTCTTGTCGACGGAGACAGGGAACTCTTTTCTACGGAGACAGGGAACTCTTTTCTACGTTCACCTTCCACCCGTGAGATCTGAGAAAGGCTAGAACAATGTCTGTATGAGCCTTTGCTTGGAAAGAGACGACGCTTGGATTAGGATGTCGTCCAGGTAAGGTGCCACTGCAATACCCCTTGGTCTTAGAACCGCTAGAAGGGACCCGAGCACCTTTGTGAAAATCCTTGGAGCAGTGGCTAGCCCGAATGGGAGAGCCACGAACTGGTAATACTTGTCCAGAAAGGCGAACCTTAGGAACTGATAATGATCTTTGTGGATAGGAATATGTAGATACGCATCCTTTAAATCCACGGTAGTCATAAATTGACCCTCCTGGATTGTAGGTAAAATCGTTCGAATGGTTTCCATTTTGAACGATGAAACTCTGAGAAATTTGTTTAGAATTTTTAAATCCAGAATTGGTCTTAAAGTTCCCTCTTTCTTGGGAACTACAAACAGATTTGAGTAAAACCCCTGACCTTGTTCCATCGGTGGAACTGGGTGTATCACTCCCATCTTCTACACAATGTAAGAATGCCTGTCTCTTTATTTGGTTTGAAGATAAGCGAGACATGTGGAACCTTCCCCTTGGGGGTAGTTCCTTGAATTATAGAAGATAACCCTGAGAGACTATTTCTAGTGCCCAGGGATCCTGAACATCTCTTGCCCAAAGCCTGAGCAAAGAGAGAGAGTCTGTCCCCTACTAGATCCGGTCCCAGATCGGGGGCTACCCCTTCATGCCGTCTTGGTAGCAGCAGCAGGCTTCTTGGCCTGTTTACCCTTGTTCCAGCCTTGCATCGGTTTCCAAGCTGGTTTAGTCTGGGAAGCGTTACCCTCTTGTCTAGAGGCTGCAGAGTTGGAGGCCGGTCCGTTCCTGAAATTGCGAAAGGAGCGAAAATTAGACTTATTCTTAGCCTTGAAAGGCCTATCTTGTGGGAGGGCATGGCCCTTACCCCCAGTGATGTCTGAAATAATTTCTTTCAATTCTGGCCCAAAAAGGGTCTTACCTTTGAAAGGGATATTAAGCAATTTTGTCTTGGAAGATACATCCGCCGACCAAGACTTTAGCCAGAGCGCTCTGCGCGCCACAATTGCAAACCCTGAATTTTTCGCAGCTAATCTCGCTAACTGCAAAGCGGCATCTAAAATAAAGGAATTAGCTAATTTAAGTGCGTGAATTCTGTCCATGACTTCCTCATACGGAGTCTCCCTACTGAGCAACTTTTCCAGTTCCTCGAACCAGAACCACGCCGCTGTAGTGACAGGAATAATGCACGAAATAGGTTGAAGGAGGTAACCTTGCTGTACAAAAATCTTTTTAAGCAAACCCTCCAATTTTTTATCCATAGGATCTTTGAAAGCACAATTGTCCTCAATAGGAATGGTTGTGCGTTTGGCTAGTGTAGAAACCGCCCCCTCGACCTTAGGGACTGTTTGCCATAAGTCCTTTCTGGGGTCGACCATAGGGAATAATTTCTTAAATATAGGAGGAGGGACAAAAGGTATGCCTGGCTTCTCCCACTCCTTATTCACTATGTCCGCCACCCGTTTGGGTATTGGAAAAGCATCAGGGTGCACCGGGACCTCAAGGAACTTGTCCATTTTGCACAATTTTTCTGGGATGACCAGATTGTCACAATCATCCAGAGTAGATAGCACCTCTTTAAGCAATGCGCGGAGATGCTCTAATTTAAATGTCACAACATCAGGCCTGCTGAGAAATTCTTCCTGTATCAGAAATTTCCCCATCAGACAAAACCTCCCTCATTGCCACTTCAGATTGGTGTGAGGGTATGACAGAAAAATTATCATCAGCGCCCTCCTGCTCTACAGTGTTTAAAACAGAGCAATCGCGCTTTCTCTGAAATGCTGGCATTTTGGATAAAATATTTGCTATGGAGTCATCCATTACTGCCGTCAATTGTTGCATAGTAACAAGCATTGGCGCGCTAGAAGTACTAGGGGTCTCCTGCGTGGGCAAAACTGGTGTAGACACAGAAGGAGATGATGTAGAACTATGTCTACTTCCTTCATCTGAGGAATCATCTTGGGCAACTTTACTATTTGTGACAGTACTGTCCTTACTTTGTTTGGACGCTATGGCACAATTATCACACATATTAGAAGGGGGAGTCACATTGGCTTCCATACATACAGAACATGATCTATCTGAAGGCACAGACATGTTAAACAGGCTTAAACTGGTTAATAAAGCACAAAAACCGTTTTAAAACAAAACCGTTACTGTCTCTTTAAATGTTAAACAGGGCACACTTTATTACTGAATATGTGAAAAACTATGAAGGAATTATCCAATCTTTACCAAATTTTCACCACAGTGTCTTAAAGCATTCAAAGTATTGCACCCCAAATATCAGGCTGTTAACCCTTAAAATGTGGAAACCGGAGCCGTTTACAATTTTAACCCCCTTACAGTCCCAGCCCCAGCCTTTGCTGCGACTTCACCAATCCCAGGGGGGTATACGATACCAAATGAAGCCTTCTAGGAACCTTTTCAGTGAATTCCAGACCCACACACATGCAGCAGCATGTACTGTTCTCAAAAGTAACTACGCAGTAATGGCGCGAAAATGAGGCTCTGCCTACTACAGAGAAAGGCCCTTCCTGACTGGGAAGGAGTCTAAACAAGTGCCTGGCGTAAAAAACGTTCCTCAAAGTTATAAAAGTGTGAAATTCAACTTCAAACTGCATAAAATACCTAAATAAAGCAATCGATTTAGCCCATAAAAGTGTCTACCAGTTTATAGCCCATAATAAGCCCTTTATTCTGTTTGAGTCTAAGAAAATGGCTTACCGATCCCCATGAGGGAAAAATGACAGCCTTCCAGCATTACACAGTCTTGTTAGAATAATGGCTAGTCATACCTTAAGCAGAAAAGTCTGCAAACTGTTCCCCCCAACTGAAGTTCTCTCAGCTCAACAGTCCTGTGTGGGAACAGCAATCGATTTTAGTTACTGCTGCTAAAATCATACTCTTATAAACAGAACTCTTCATCTCTTTCTGTTTTAGAGTAAATAGTACATACCAGCACTATTTTAAAATAACAAACTCTTGATAGAAGAATAAAAAACTACAATTAAACACCACATACTCTTCACCATCTCCGTGGAGATGCTACTTGTTAGAGCGGCAAAGAGAATGACGGGGGGGGCGGAGCCTGGGAGGGACTATATGGACAGCTTTTGCTGTGCTCTTTGCCATTTCCTGTTGGTAAAGAGAATATTCCCACAAGTTATGGATGACGCCGTGGACCGGACACACCAATGTTGGAGAAAGTTTAATTTATACTTGACTGTCCCTTTAATACACTTTTTACCTCTGTGATTACCTTGTATCTAGGAACCTTCTTCCAGCCCCCTGATCACATGACTGTGACTGTTTATTATCTATTGTCTTAAATTTAGCATTGTTTTGTGCTAAATCTTAAATAACCCCCTGTGCCTGAACACAGTGTTATCTATATGGCCCATGTGTACTTTCTGTCTCTTTGTGTTGAAAAGAGATGTAAAAAGCATGTGATAAGAGGCAGCCCTAAAAGGCTTAGAAATTAGCATATGAGCCTACCTATGTTTAGTTTAAACTAAGAATACCAAGAGAAAAAAGCAAATTTGATGATAAAAGTAAATTGGAAAGTTGATTAAAATTAAAAGTCCTATCTGAATAATGAAAGTTTAATTTATACTAGACTGTCCCTTTAAACTGAGGAGCCAACATGAATATTTACAATTGCCTGGTACTTTTAAATCAATTAAAAAGTGTTATTCGTACCTCTCTGATATTATACCCAAAATGTTGCTAAACCTTAAAGGGACACTGAACCCAAATTTTTTCTTTTGTGCTTCAGATAGAGTATGCAATTTTAAGCAACTTTCTAATTTACTCCTATTAATAAAATATTCTTCATTCTCTTGGTATCTTTATTTGAAAAGCAAGAATGTAAGTTTAGATGCCGGCCCATTTTGGTGAACAACCTGGGTTGTTCTTGCTGATTTGTGGATAAATTAATCCACCAACAAACAAGTGCTGTCCAAGGTTCTGAACTTTCTTTTTCAAAAAGTTAGCAAGAGAACAAAGAAAAATTGATAATAGAAGTAAATTAGAAAGTTGCTTAAAATTGCATGCTCGATCTGAATCACGAAAGAAAAAAATTGGGTTCAGTGTCCCTTTAATATGATGTGCTCTAGAAAACATGGTACTCTCACATAAAAACAAAGAGTTGAAATTTGGAAGTGATATAAAGGTGTACCATATAATTAATATTCAATTCCTGCACAATACAATATTATGGCATTTAATACATTTTGATACTTAAGTTAACAACACACACATTTTAACGACACTGGTATATAAATACTCTTAGATACTTACAATCGTTATAGACAAACATAATATATATATATATATTTATATTTATAATGTGGTATTATAAAATCTGTATAATCCAGAATGTATATTTTATATGTGTATATTCATTTTTCAATGTCCATGTTAACATTTATATTTTCCTGTGTATTACAATATTAAAAAATATCATGATATTCACAACAGGGTTACAGATATTACGGCTATTCAAATAAGCTCTTACAGCAAAGTTTGTAAATACAGTACCTTTAAATCCTTATACCATGCACTCCCCGACCTCTCTCTTGCTTCGGCATCTTAGCTGTTATCCGTTACCAGGAAAGTGTTGGTCACTTGACAGTTGTAGGCCAATAGGACAGGTAAAATTAAGTTTAAAAATTTCAAATACACCAATCTGTCATTAAAAGGACATAAAACCCCAAAATACATAATTTATGTAAGAACTTACCTGATAAATTAATTTCTTTCATATTAGCAAGAGTCCATGAGCTAGTGATGTATGGGATATACATTCCTACCAGGAGGGGCAAAGTTTCCCAAACCTCAAAATGCCTATAAATACACCCCTCACCACACCCACAAATTAGTTTAACGAATAGCCAAGAAATGGGGTGATAAGAAAAAAGAAGTGCGAAAGCATAAAAAATAAGGAATTGGAATAATTGTGCTTTATACAAAAAAATCATAACCACCACAAAAAGGGTGGGCCTCATGGACTCTTGCTAATATGAAAGAAATGAATTTATCAGGTAAGTTCTTACATAAATTATGTTTTCTTTCATGTAATTAGCAAGAGTCCATGAGCTAGTGACGTATGGGATAATGAATACCCAAGATGTGGATCTTCCACGCAAGAGTCACTAGAGAGGGAGGGATAACATAAAGACAGCCAATTCCGCTGAAAATAATCCACACCCAAAAGAAAGTTTAAATTTTATAATGAAAAAAACTGAAATTATAAGCAGAAGAATCAAAATGAAACAGCTGCCTGAAGTACTTTTCTACCAAAAACTGCTTCAGAAGAAGAAAACACATCAAAATGGTAGAATTAAGTAAAAGTATGCAAAGAAGACCAAGTTGCTGCTTTGCAAATCTGATCAACCGAAGGTTCATTCCTAAACGCCCAGGAAGTAGAAACTGACCTAGTAGAATGAGCTGTAATCCTTTGAGGCGGAGTTTTACCCGACTCAACATAAGCATGATGAATTAAAGATTTCAACCAAGATGCCAAAGAAATGGCAGAGGCCTTCTGACCTTTCATAGAACCGGAAAAAATAACGAATAGACTAGAAGTCTTTCAGAAAGTCTTAGTAGCTTCAACATAATATTTCAAAGCTCTAACTACATCCAAAGAATGCAATGATCTCTCCTTAGAATTCTTAGGATTAGGACACAATGAAGGAACAACAATTTCTCTACTAATGTTGTTAGAATTCACAACCTTAGGAAAAAATTTAAAAGAAGTTTGCAACACTGCCTTATCCTGATGAAAGATCAGAAAAGTAGACTCACAAGAAAGAGCAGATAATTCAGAAACTCTTCTAGCAGAAGAGATGGCCAAAAGAAACAAAACTTTCCAAGAAAGTAATTTAATGTCCAGTGAATGCATTGGTTCAAACGGAGGAGCTTGAAGAGCCCCCAGAACCAAATTCAAACTCCAAGGAGGAGAAATTGACTTAATAACAGGTTTTATACGAACCAAAGCTTGTATAAAACAATGAATATCAGGAAGATTAGCAATCTTTCTGTGAAAAAGAACAGAGAGAGAGCAGAGATTTGTCCTTTCAAGGAACTTGCAGACAAACCTTTATCCAAACCATCCTGAAGAAACTGTAAAATTCTCGGAATTCTAAAAGAATGGCAGGAAAAATGATCAGAAAGACACCAAGAAATGTAAGTCTTCCAGACTCTATAATATATCTTCCTAGATACAGATTTACGAGCCTGTAACATAGTATTAATCACAGAGTCAGAGAAACCTCTTTGACTAAGAAGCGTTCAATCTCCATACCTTCAAATTTAAGGATTTGAGATCCTGATGGAAAAAAGGACCTTGCGATAGAAGGTCTGGTCTTAACGGAAGAGTCCACGGTTGGCAAGAGGCCATCCGGACAAGATCCGCATACCAAAACCTGTGAGGCCAAGCACAAACTTACTTCACCACCTCCATAGGAGGCAAAGTTTGTAAAAACTGATTCGTGGGTGTGGTGAGGGGTGTATTTATAGGCATTTTGAGGTTTGGGAAACTTTGCCCCTCCTGGTAGGAATGTATATCCCATACGTCACTAGCTCATGGACTCTTGCTAATTACATGAAAGAAAAGTCTCTTTCCTGATTCAGATAGAGCATACAATGTTAAACAAAAGAAAGTTTTGTGTTTTATGTCCCTTGCAAGTTAATGAACAATCTCAGACATCCTGTACTATTTCCTGGATCTCGTGTTTGTATACGGATTCCTTAATGCTGGTTCACCAGTGGATAGTGGAGTCCTACGCTTTACACCTCCCCTTCCACCAGCGCAATGTAATCAAGTGGATCTATGCACTTGGTTTTTAATGCCTTAGTCAAGATATTTATGCATGACTTTCTAAATTCTCATACTATGCTTACACAAATTACAGCTAAAACAAGTTGATTTGATAAAACTAGAATATTTTTAAAAAAAGGGGATGCTAACCTAACAATTATATTGATTTTAAAAGCAGTCACCATAAATGCTGGAAAATTAATATACCCAAGGGTCATTTCAATGGCGTAAGGAGAAAAAAAAAAAAAAAAAAAAAAAAAAACTGTTCACACTTGAATAGTTGTGACAAAGTCAGAGCTGATTTCTGAACAAAAAGGATATAATATGGTGAAGGAGAATATTACCTTAAAATTAGTAAAGAATAATGAAAGGAGAAAACTTAAATCCAGGTAGGCATAAAAGTCATAAGTGAGATAATACATTAAAAACAAAATTTATGCTTACCTGATAAATTTATTTCTCTTGTGGTGTATCCAGTCCACGGATTCATCCATTACTTGTGGGGATATTCTCCTTCCCAACAGGAAGCTGCAAGTGGATCACCCACAGCAGAGCTGTCTATATAGCTCCTCCCCTAACTGCCACCTCCAGTCATTCGACCGAAGACAAGCAAGAGAATGGAGAAACTATAGGGTGCAGTGGTGACTGTAGATTAAAAATAAAAAACACCTGCCTTAAAATGACAGGGCGGGCCATGGACTGGATACACCACAAGAGAAATAAATTTATCAGGTAAGCATAAATTTTGTTTTCTCTTGTAAGGTGTATCCAGTCCACGGATTCATCCATTACTTGTGGGATACCAATACCAAAGCTATAGGACACGGATGAAGGGAGGGACAAGGCAGGCGCTTAAACGGAAGGCACCACTGCATGTAAGACCTTTCTCCCAAAAAAAGCCTCTGAAGAAGCAAAAGTATCGAATTTGTAGAATTTAGAAAAAGTATGAAGCGAAGACCAAGTCGCCGCCTTACAAATCTGTTCAACAGAAGCCTCATTTTTAAAAGCCCATGTGGAAGCCACCGCTCTAGTGGAATGAGCTGTAATTCTTTCAGGAGGCTGCTGGTCAGCAGTCTCATAAGCTAAGCGGATTATACTTCTTAACCAAAAGGAAAGAGAAGTTGCTGAAGCCTTTTCTCTGTCCAGAGTAGACAACAAACAATGCAGATGTTTGACAAAAATCTTTAGTAGCTTGTAAATAAAACTTTAAAGCACGAACCACGTCAAGATTGTGTAATAGACGTTCCTACTTTGAAGAAGAATTAGGACACAGTGACGGAACAACAATCTCCTGATTGATATTCTTATTAGATACCACCTTAGGAAGAAACCCAGGTTTGGTACGCAAAACTACCTTATCTGCATGGAAGATCAGATAAGGGGAATCACACTGCAAGGCAGATAACTCTGAAACTCTTCGAGCCGAAGAGATAGCTACCAAAAACAGAACTTTCCAAGATAAAAGCTTGATATCTATGGAATTCAGAGGTTCAAACGGAACCCCTTGAAGAACCTTAACTAAATTTTAACTCCATGGCGGAGCAACAGGTTTAAACACAGGCTTGATTCTAACTAAAGCCTGACAAAACGCCTGAACGTCTGGAACATCCGCCAGATGCTTGTGCAAAAGAATAGACAGAGCAGAAATCTGTCCCTTTAAGGAACTAGCTGACAATCCCTTCTCCAATCCTTCTTGGAGAAAAGATAATATCCTGGGAATCCTGACTTTACACCATGAGTAACCCTTGGATTCACACCAATTTAGATATTTACACCATATCTTATGATTTTCCTGGTGACAGGCTTTCGAGCCTGAATTAAGGTATCAATGACCGATTCGGAGAAACCACGTTTTGATAAAATCAAGCGTTCAATCTCCAAGCAGTCAGACGCAGAGAAATTAGATTTGGATGGTTGAAAGGACCCTGAAGTAGAAGGTCCTGCCTCAGCGGTAGAGTCAATGGTGGAAGGGATGACATGTCCACCAGATTTGCATACCAAGTCCTGCGTGACCATGCAGGTGCTATCAAAATCACTGAAGCTCTCTCCTGCTTGATCTTGGCAATCAGACGAGGGAGCAGAGGAAACGGTGGAAACACATAAGCCAGGTTGAAAGACCAAGGCGCTGCTAGAGCATCTATCAGCGCTGCCTTGGGATCCCTGGACCTGGATCCGTAACAAGGAAGCTTGGCGTTCTGACGAGACACCATGAGATCCAGTTCTGGTTTGCCCCAAAGTTGAATCAACTGTGCAAACACCTCCGGATGGAGTTCCCACTCCCCCGGATGAAAAGTCTGTCGACCTATGCCCATAGAATTTTTTTTGAAACCTCCAACATTGCTAAGGAACTCCTTGTTCCCCCTTGATGGTTGATGTAGGCTACAGTCGTGATGTTGTCCGACTGAAATCTGATGAACCTGACCGCAGCTAGCCGAGGCCAAGCCTGAAGAGAATTGAATATCGTTCTTAGTTCCAGATTGTTTATCGGAAGGAGTGTCTCCTCCTGAGTCCACAAGCCCTGAGAGCCTTCAGGGAGTTCCAGACTGCACCCCAGCCCAGAAGGCTGGCATCTGTCATTACGATTGTCCTATCTGGCCTGCGGAAGGTCATACCCTTGGGCAGATGGACCCAAGATAGCCACCAGAGAAGAGAATCTCTGGTCTCTTGATCCAGATCTAGTAGAGGGGACAAATCTGTGTAATCCCCATTCCACTGACTGAGCATGCAGAGTTGCAGCGGTCTGAGATGTAGGCGGGCAAACGGCACTATGTCCATTGCCGCTACCATTAAGCTGATTACATACACTGAGCCACTGAAGGGCGAGAAGTAGAATAAAGAACACGGCAGGAATTTAGAAGTTTTGACAACCTGGCTTCTGTCAGGTAAATCTTCATTTCTACAGAATCTATCAGAGTTCCTAGGAAGGAAACTCTTGTGAGAGGGGATAGAGAACTTTTTTCTTCGTTCACTTTCCACCCATGCGACCTCAGAAATGCCAGAACAATGTGTGTATGGGACCTGGCTATTTGAAAATTCGACGCCTGTATTAGAATGTCGTCTAGGTAAGGGGCTACTGCTATACCCCACGGCCTTAGGACCGCTAGGAGTGACCCCAGAACCTTCGTAAAGATTCTTGGTGCCGTAGCTAACCCAAAGGGAAGAGCCACAAACTGGTAATGCATGTCTAGGAAGGCGAACCTGAGAAACCGATGATGATCTCTGTGTATCGGAATGTGAAGATAAGCATCCTTTAAGTCCACGGTAGTCATATATTGACCCTCCTGGATCATAGGTAGGATGGTTCGAATAGTCTCCATCTTGAAGGATGGGACCCTGAGAAATTTGTTTAGAATCTTGAGATCTAAGATTGGTCTGAAGGTTCCCGCTTTCTTGGGAACCACAAACAGATTTGAATAGAAGCCTTGCCCCTGTTCCTCCTTTGGAACTGGGTGGATCACTCCCATAACTAGGAGGTCTTGAACACAATGTAAGAATGCCTCTCTCTTTATCTGGTTTGTAGATAATTGTGAGAGATGAAATCTTCCTTTTGGGGAAGAAGCTTTGAAGTCCAGAAGATATCCCTGGGACACAATTTCCAACGCCCAGGGATCCTGGACATCCCTTGCCCAAGCCTGGGCGAAGAGAGAAAGTCTGTCCTCGACGGGGATAGTTGTACGCTTCGCTAGAGTAGAGACTGCTCCCTCCACCTTAGGGACTGTTTGCCACAAGTCCCGTGTAGCGGCATATATGGGAAACATCTTTTTAAAAACAGGAGGGGGAGAGAACGGTACACCTGGCCTATACCATTCCTTAGTAATAATTTTTGAAAACCTCGTAGGTATTGGAAAAACATCAGTGTAAACAGGCACTGCGTAGTATTTATCCAATTTACACAATTTCTCTGGGACTACAATGGCGTCACAGTCATCCAGTTGCTAAAACCTCCTTGAGCAGCATGCGGAGGTGTTAAAGCTTAAATTTAAATGTAGACATATCAGAATCAGGTTGAAGTGTCTTCCCTGAGTCAGAAAAATCACCCACAGATAGAAGCTCTCCTCCTTCGGCTTCTGCACATTGTGAGGGTATATCGGACATAGCTACTAAAGCGTCAGAGAGCTCTGTATTTTTTCTAGCCCCAGAGCTGTCTCGCTTTCCTTGTAACCTTGGCAGTTTGGACAATACTTCTGTAAGAGTATGATTCATAACTGCCGCCATGTCTTGTAAAGTATACCCAATGGGCGCGCTAGATGTACTTGGCGCCCCTTGAGCGGGAGTTAAAGGCTCTGACACGTGGGGATTGTTAGTCGACATAACTTCCCCCTTGTCAATTTCCTCTGGTGATAAATCTTTTAAAGCCAGAATATGGTCTTTAAAAACAGAATTTATGCTTACCTGATAAATTACTTTCTCCAACGGTGTGTCCGGTCCACGGCGTCATCCATTACTTGTGGGATATTCTCCTCCCCTACAGGGAAAGGCAAGGAGAGCACACAGCAGAGCTGTCCATATAGCTCCCCCTCTAGCTCCGCCCCCCAGTCATTCGACCGACGGTTAGGAGAAAAAGGAGAAACTATAGGGTGCCGTGGTGACTGTAGTGTATAAAGACAAAAAAATTTTCAACCTGATTAGGAAAACCAGGGCGGGCCGTGGACCGGACACACCGTTGGAGAAAGTAATTTATCAGGTAAGCATAAATTCTGTTTTCTCCAACATTGGTGTGTCCGGTCCACGGCGTCATCCATTACTTGTGGGAACCAATACCAAAGCTTTAGGACACGGATGAAGGGAGGGAGCAAATCAGGTTACCTAAATGGAAGGCACCACGGCTTGCAAAACCTTTCTCCCAAAAATAGCCTCCGAAGAAGCATAAGTATCAAATTTGTAGAATTTGGCAAAAGTGTGCAGAGAATACCAAGTCGCTGCCTTACATATCTGATCAACAGAAGCCTTGTTCTTGTAGGCCCATGTGGAAGCCACAGCCCTAGTAGAGTGAGCTGTGATTCGGTCAGGAGGCTGTCGTCCGGCAGTCTCATAGGCCAATCGGATAATGCTTTTTAGCCAGAAAGAGAGAGAGGTAGCAGTAGCTTTTTGATCTCTCCTCTTACCAGAGTAAACGACAAACAAAGATGAGGTTTGTCTAAAATCTTTTGTTGCTTCTAAATAGAACTTTAAAGCACGAACAACATCTAAATTGTGTAATAAACGTTCCTTCTTTGAAGCTGGTTTCGGACACAGAGAAGGAACAACTATTTCCTGGTTAATATTCTTGTTGGAAACAACTTTTGGAAGAAAACCAGGCTTAGTACGCAAAACAACCTTATCTGAATGGAAAACCAGATAGGGTGGATTACACTGCAAAGCAGATAATTCAGAAACTCTTCTAGCAGAAGAAATAGCACCCAAAAACAGTACTTTCCAAGATAATAACTTAATATTTATGGAATGTAAAGGTTCAAACGGAACCCCTTGAAGAACTGAAAGAACTAAATTTAGACTCCAAGGAGGAGTCATGGTTCTGTAAACAGGCTTGATTCTAACCAAAGCCTGAACAAAAGCTTGTACATCTGGCACAGCTGCCAGTCGTTTGTGTAACAAGACAGATAAAGCAGAAATCTGTCCCTTTAGAGAACTAGCGGACAACCCTTTATCCAAACCTTCTTGGAGAAAGGAGAGAATCCTTGGAATTTTTATTTTACTCCAGGAGAATCCCTTGGATTCACACCAACAGATATATTTACGCCATATTTTATGGTAAATCTTTCTAGTCACAGGTTTTCTGGCTTGGACCAGAGTATCTGTCACAGAATTCGAAAACCCACGTTTGGATAAAATCAAGCGTTCAATTTCCAAGCAGTCAGCTGCAGAGAAACTAGATTTGGATGTTCGAATGGACCTTGTACTAGAAGATCCTGTCTCAAAGGTAGCTTCCATGGTGGAGCCGATGACATATTCACCAGGTCTGCATACCAAGTCCTGCGTGGCCACGCAGGAGCTATCAGAATCACCGAGGCCTTTTCCTGTTTGATCCTGGCTATGAGCCTGGGAAGGAGAGGAAACGGTGGAAACACATACGCTAGGTTGAACGACCAAGGTGCCACTAATGCATTCACTAGAATCGCCTTGGGATCCCTGGATCTGGACCCGTAACAAGGAATCTTGAAGTTCTGACGGGACGCCATTAGATCCATGTCTGGAATGCCCCATAATTGGGTTAACTGAGCAAAGACCTCCGGGTGGAGTTCCCACTCCCCCGGATGGAAAGTCTGACGACTCAAATAGTCCGCCTCCCAGTTGTCTACTCCTGGGATGTGAATAGCAGATAGATGGCAGGAGTGATTCTCTGCCCATTGGATGATCTTGGTTACTTCCTTCATCGCTAGGGAACTCTTTGTTCCCCCCTGATGATTGATGTATGCAACAGTCGTTATGTTGTCCGACTGAAATCTTATGAACCTGGCTTTCGCTAGCTGAGGTCAAGCCAGGAGCGCATTGAATATTGCTCTTAGTTCCAAAATGTTTATCGGGAGAAGCAACTCTTCCCGAGACCATAGGCCCTGAGCTTTCAGGGAGTCCCAGACCGCGCCCCACCCCAAGAGGCTGGCGTCGGTCGTGACAATGACCCACTCCGGTCTGCGGAAACTCATTCCCTGAGACAGGTGATCCTGGGTCAACCACCAGAGAAGTGAGTCCCTGGTTACCTGGTCTACTTGAATTTGGGGAGACAAGTCTGTATAGTCCCCATTCCACTGATTGAGCATGCACAGCTGTAATGGTCTTAGATGAATTAGAGCAAAAGGAACCACGTCCATTGCTGCGACCATTAGTCCTATTACTTCCATGCACCGAGCTATGGAGGGTTGAGGAATAGAATGAAGAACTCGACAAGCGTTTAGAAGCTTTAACTTTCTGACTTCTGTCAGGAAGATTTTCATTTCCATAGAATCTATTATTGTTCCCAGAAACGGAACCCTTGTGGACGGTGACAGTGAACTCTTTTCTATGTTCACCTTCCACCCGTGAGATCTGAGAAAAGCCAACACAATGTCTGTGTGGGCCCTCGCTTTGGAAAGAAATGACGCTTGGATTAGGATGTCGTCTAGATAAGGTGCTACAGCGATGCCCCTCGGCCTTAGGACCGCTAGAAGGGACCCTAGCACCTTTAAGAAAATTCTGGGAGCGGTGGCTAAACCGAATGGAAGAGCCACGTGAAGGATGGAACTCTGAGGAAATTGTTTAATATCTTTAAATCCAGGATTGGCCTGAAAGTTCCCTCTTTTTTGGGAACCACAAACAGGTTTGAGTAAAAACCTAGACCTTGTTCCCCGGAGGGGACTGGGTTTATCACTCCCATCTTTGATAGGTCTCTTACACAATGTAAGAATGCCTGTTTCTTTATCTGGTCTGAAGATAAGTGAGACAGGTGGAATCTTCCCTTTGGAGGAAGTCCCTTGAACTCTAGCAGGTATCCCTTGGAGACTATTTCTAGTACCCAGGGATCCGGAACATCTCTTGCCCAAGCCTGAGCGAAGAGAGATAGTCTGCCCCCTACCAGATCCGGTCCCGGATCGGGGGCTACCCCTTCATGCTGTCTTGGTAGCAACAGCAGGTTTCTTGGTCTGTTTACCCTTGTTCCAGCCTTGCATGGGCTTCCAAGCGGGTTTGGGCTGGGCCGCGTTACCTTCTTGCCTAGCGGCAGTGGAGTTATTAGCCGGTCCGTTCCTGAAATTGTGAAAGGAACGAAAATTAGACTTGTTCTTAGCCTTAAAAGGCCTATCCTGTGGGAGGGCATGGCCCTTACCCCCAGTGATGTCTGAAATAATTTCCTTCAATTCCGGCCCAAAAAACATAATTTATGTAAGAACTTACCTGATAAATTCATTTCTTTCATATTAACAAGAGTCCATGAGCTAGTGACGTATGGGATATACATTCCTACCAGGAGGGGCAAAGTTTCCCAAACCTCAAAATGCCTATAAATACACCCCTCACCACACCCACAAATCAGTTTAACGAATAGCCAAGAAGTGGGGTGATAAGAAAAAGTGCGAAGCATATAAAATAAGGAATTGGAATAATTGTGCTTTATACAAAAAAATCATAACCACCACAAAAAAGGGTGGGCCTCATGGACTCTTGTTAATATGAAAGAAATGAATTTATCAGGTAAGTTCTTACATAAATTATGTTTTCTTTCATGTAATTAACAAGAGTCCATGAGCTAGTGACGTATGGGATAATGACTACCCAAGATGTGGATCTTTCCACACAAGAGTCACTAGAGAGGGAGGGATAAAATAAAGACAGCCAATTCCTGCTGAAAATAATCCACACCCAAAATAAAGTTTAACAAAAAACATAAGCAGAAGATTCAAACTGAAACCGCTGCCTGAAGAACTTTTCTACCAAAAACTGCTTCAGAAGAAGAAAATACATCAAAATGGTAGAATTTAGTAAAAGTATGCAAAGAAGACCAAGTTGCTGCTTTGCAGATCTGGACAACCGAAGCTTCATTCCTAAACGCCCAGGAAGTAGATACTGACCTAGTAGAATGAGCTGTAATTCTTTGAGGCGGAGTTTTACCCGACTCAACATAGGCAAGATGAATTAAAGATTTCAACCAAGATGCCAAAGAAATTGCAGAAGCTTTCTGGCCTTTCCTAGAACCGGAAAAGATAACAAATAGACTAGAAGTCTTACGGAAAGATTTCGTAGCTTCAACATAATATTTCAAAGCTCTAACAACATCCAAAGAATGCAATGATTTCTCCTTAGAATTCTTAGGATTAGGACATAATGAAGGAACCACAATTTCTCTACTAATGTTGTTGGAATTCACAACTTTAGGTAAAAATTCAAAAGAAGTTCGCAACACCGCCTTATCCTGATGAAAAATCAGAAAAGGAGACTCACACGAAAGAGCAGATAATTCAGAAACTCTTCTAGCAGAAGAGATGGCCAAAAGGAACAAAACTTTCCAAGAAAGTAATTTAATGTCCAATAAATGCATAGGTTCAAACGGAGGAGCTTGAAGAGCTCCCAGAACCAAATTCAAACTCCAAGGAGGAGAAATTGACTTAATGACAGGTTTTATACGAACCAAAGCTTGTACAAAACAATGAATATCAGGAAGAATAGCAATCTTTCTGTGAAAAAGAACAGAAAGAGCAGAGATTTGTCCTTTCAAAGAACTTGCGGACAAACCCTTATCCAAACCATCCTGAAGAAATTGTAAAATTCTCGGTATTCTAAAAGAATGCCAAGAAAAATGATGAGAAAGACACCATGAAATATAAGTCTTCCAGACTCTATAATATATCTCTTGAGATACAGATTTACGAGCCTGTAACATAGTATTAATCACGGAGTCAGAGAAACCTCTATGACCAAGAATCAAGCGTTCAACCTCCATACCTTTAAATTTAAGGATTTCAGATCCGGATGGAAAAAAGGACCTTGTGACAGAAGGTCTGGTCTTAACGGAAGAGTCCATGGCTGGCAAGATGCCATCCGGACAAGATCCGCATACCAAAACCTGTGAGGCCATGCCGGAGCTATTAGCAGAACAAACGAGCATTCCCTCAGAATCTTGGAGATTACTCTTGGAAGAAGAACTAGAGGCGGAAAGATATAGGCAGGATGATACTTCCAAGGAAGTGATAATGCATCCACTGCCTCCGCCTGAGGATCCCGGGATCTGGACAGATACCTGGGAAGTTTCTTGTTTAGATGAGAGGCCATCAGATCTATCTCTGGGAGCCCCCACAATTGAACAATCTGAAGAAATACCTCTGGGTGAAGAGACCATTCGCCCGGATGCAACGTTTGGCGACTGAGATAATCCGCTTCCCAATTGTCTACACCTGGGATATGAACCGCAGAGATTAGACAGGAGCTGGATTCCGCCCAAACCAAAATTCGAGATACTTCTTTCATAGCCAGAGGACTGTGAGTCCCTCCTTGATGATTGATGTATGCCACAGTTGTGACATTGTCTGTCTGAAAACAAATGAACGATTCTCTCTTCAGAAGAGGCCAAAACTGAAGAGCTCTGAAAATTGCACGGAGTTCCAAAATATTGATCGGTAATCTCACCTCCTGAGATTCCCAAACTCCTTGTGCCGTCAGAGATCCCCACACAGCTCCCCAACCTGTGAGACTTGCATCTGTTGAAATTACAGTCCAGGTCGGAAGAACAAAAGAAGCCCCCTGAATTAAACGATGGTGATTTGTCCACCACGTTAGAGAGTGTCGAACAATCGGTTTTAAAGATATTAATTGAGATATCTTCGTGTAATCCCTGCACCATTGGTTCAGCATACAGAGCTGAAGAGGTCGCATGTGAAAACGAGCAAAGGGGATCGCGTCCGATGCAGCAGTCATAAGACCTAGAATTTCCATGCATAAGGCTACCGAAGGGAATGATTGTGACTGAAGGTTTCGACAAGCTGATATCAATTTTAGACGTCTCTTGACTGTTAAAGACAGAGTCATGGACACTGAATCTATCTGGAAACCCAGAAAGGTTACCCTTGTTTGAGGAATCAAAGAACTTTTTGGTAAATTGATCCTCCAACCATGATCTTGAAGAAACAACACAAGTCGATTCGTATGAGACTCTGCTAAATGTAAAGACGGAGCAAGTACCAAGATATCGTCCAAATAAGGAAATACCACAATACCCTGTTCTCTGATTACAGACAGAAGGGCACCGAGAATCTTTGTGAAAATTCTTGGAGCTGTAGCAAGGCCAAACGGTAGAGCCACAAATTGGTAATGCTTGTCTAGAAAAGAGAATCTCAGGAACTGATAATGATCTGGATGAATCGGAATATGCAGATATGCATCCTGTAAATCTATTGTGGACATATAATTCCCTTGCTGAACAAAAGGCAATATAGTCCTTACAGTTACCATCTTGAACGTTGGTATCCTTACATAACGATTCAATAATTTTAGATCCAGAACTGGTCTGAAGGAATTCTCCTTCTTTGGTACAATGAAGAGATTTGAATAAAACCCCATCCCCTGTTCCGGAACTGGAACTGACATAATTACTCCAGCCAACTCTAGATCTGAAACACAATTCAGAAATGCTTGAGCTTTCACTGGATTTACTGGGACATGGGAAAGAAAAAATCTCTTTGCAGGAGGTCTCATCTTGAAACCAATTCTGTACCCTTCTGAAACAATGTTCTGAATCCAAAGATTGTGAACAGATTTGATCCAAATTTCTTTGAAAAAACGTAACCTGCCCCCTACCAGCTGAACTGGAATGAGGGCCGTACCTTCATGTGAACTTAGAAGCAGGCTTTGCCTTTCTAGCAGGCTTGGATTTATTCCAGACTGGAGATGGTTTCCAAACTGAAACTGCTCCTGAGGACGAAGGATCAGGCTTTTGTTCTTTGTTGAAACGAAAGGAACGAAAACGATTGTTAGCCCTGTTTTTACCTTTAGACTTTTTATCCTGTGGTAAAAAAGTTCCTTTCCCACCAGTAACAGTTGAAATAATAGAATCCAACTGAGAACCAAATAATTTGTTTCCCTGGAAAGAAATGGAAAGTAGAGTTGATTTAGAAGCCATATCAGCATTCCAAGTCTTAAGCCATAAAGCTCTTCTGGCTAAGATAGCCAGAGACATAAATCTAACATCAACTCTAATAATATCAAAAATGGCATCACAAATGAAATTATTAGCATGCTGGAGAAGAATAATAATATCATGAGAATCACGATTTGTTACTTGTTGCGCTAGAGTTTCCAACCAAAAAGTTGAAGCTGCAGCAACATCAGCCAATGATATAGCAGGTCTAAGAAGATTACCTGAACATAGATAAGCTTTTCTTAGAAAAGATTCAATTTTTCTATCTAAAGGATCCTTAAACGAGGTACCATCTGACGTAGGAATGGTAGTACGTTTAGCAAGGGTAGAAATAGCCCCATCAACTTTAGGGATTTTGTCCCAAAATTCTAACCTGTCAGGCGGAACAGGATATAATTGCTTAAAACGTTTAGAAGGAGTAAATGAATTACCCAATTTATCCCATTCCTTAGCAATTACTGCAGAAATAGCATTAGGAACAGGAAAGACTTCTGGAATAACCGCAGGAGCTTTAAAAACCTTATCTAAACGTATAGAATTAGTATCAAGAGGACTAGAATCCTCTATTTCTAAAGCAATTAGTACTTCTTTAAGTAAAGAGCGAATAAATTCCATCTTAAATAAATATGAAGATTTATCAGCATCAATCTCTGAGACAGAATCCTCTGAACCAGAAGAGTCCAAAGAATCAGAATGATGGTGTTCATTTAAAACTTCATCTGTAGAGAGAGAAGTTTTAAAAGACTTTTTACGTTTACTAGAAGGAGAAATAACAGACAAAGCCTTCTTTATGGATTCAGAAACAAAATCTCTTATGTTATCAGGAACATTCTGCACCTTAGATGTTGAGGGAACTGCAACAGGCAATGGTACATCACTAAAGGAAATATTATCTGCATTAACAAGTTTGTCATGACATTTAAAACAAACAACAGCTGGAGGAATAGCTACCAAAAGTTTACAGCAGATACACTTAGCTTTGGTAGATCCAGCAGGCAGAGGTTTTCCTGTAGTATCTTCTGGCTCAGATGCAACGTGAGACATCTTGCAATATGTAAGAGAAAAAACAACATATAAAGCAAAATAGATCAAATTCCTTATAAGACAGTTTCAGGAATGGGAAAAAAATGCCAAACATCAAGCTTCTAGCAACCAGAAGCAAATGAAAAATGAGACTGAAATAATGTGGAGACAAAAGCGACGCCCATATTATTTGGCGCCAAAAAAGACGCCCACATTATTTGGCGCCTAAATGCTTTTTTGCGCCAAAAATGACGCAACATCCGGAACGCCGACATTTTTGGCGCAAAATAACGTCAAAAATGACGCAACTTCCGGCGACACGTATGACGCCGGAAACGGAAATTAATTTTTGCGCCAAAAAAGTCAGCGCCAAGAATGACGCAATAAAATGAAGCATTTTCAGCCCCCGCGAGCCTAACAGCCCACAGGGAAAAAAGTCAAATTTTTGAGGTAAGAAAAAATATGATAATTAAAGCATAATCCCAAATATGAAACTGACTGTCTGGAAATAAGGAAAGTTGAACATTCTGAGTCAAGGCAAATAAATGTTTGAATACATATATTTAGAACTTTATAAATAAAGTGCCCAACCATAGCTTAGAGTGTCACAGAAAATAAGACTTACTTACCCCAGGACACTCATCTACATGTTTGTAGAAAGCCAAACCAGTACTGAAACGAGAATCAGTAGAGGAAATGGTAAATATAAGAGTATATCGTCGATCTGAAAAGGGAGGTAAGAGATGAATCTCTACGACCGATAACAGAGAACCTTATGAAATAGACCCCGTAGAAGGAGATCACTGCATTCAATAGGCAATACTCTCCTCACATCCCTCTGACATTCACTGCACGCTGAGAGGAAAACCGGGCTCCAACTTGCTGCGGAGCGCATATCAACGTAGAATCTAGCACAAACTTACTTCACCACCTCCCTTGGAGGCAAAGTTTGTAAAACTGATTTGTGGGTGTGGTGAGGGGTGTATTTATAGGCATTTTGAGGTTTGGGAAACTTTGCCCCTCCTGGTAGGAATGTATATCCCATACGTCACTAGCTCATGGACTCTTGTTAATTACATGAAAGAAAGGGTCTTACCCTTGAAAGGAATATTAAGTAACTTAGTCTTGGACGACACATCTGCCGACCAGGATTTTAGCCAAAGCGCCCTCCGCGCTACTATAGCAAAACCTGAGTTTTTCGCCGCCAATTTCGTTATTTGAAAAGCGGCATCCAATATAAAGGAATTAGCTAACTTTAATGCGTGAATTCTGTCCATGACTTCTTCATAGGAAGTCTCTTTCTGGAGCAACCTTTCTAGTTCCTCGAACCAAAAGGACGCCGCTGAAGTGACAGTAATAACACACGTACCTGGTTGAAGGATGAACCCTTGTTGAACAAAAATCTTTTTAAGCAATCCTTCCAATTTTTATCCATAGGATCTTTGAAAGCGCAGCTGTCCTCTATAGGAATAGTTGAGCGCTTTGCTAGTGTTGAAACAGCTCCCTCAACCTTCGGGACCGTCTGCCATGCGTCCCTTCTAGGGTCTACTATGGGAAACATTTTCTTAAATATAGGAGGTGGGGCAAAGGGTACACCTGGCTTCTCCCACTCCTTATCCACTATGCTCGCTACCCTCTTGGGTATTGGAAAGCGTCTTCGTGCACTGGGACCTCTAAAAATTTGTCCCATTTGCACAACTTCTCTGGTACTACTACAGAATCACAGTCATCCAGAGTAGCTAATACCTCCTTAAGCAAAGCGCGGAGATGTTCTAGCTTAAATTTAAATGCTACTATATCAGGTTCTGCCTGTTGAGAAATTTTTCCTGAGTCTGAAATTTCACCCTCAGACAGCCCTTCCCTCACAGCCAATTCCAATTGATGTGAGGGTAAAATAGATAAGACATTGTCAGCGTCTGATTGTTCATCCTTTTTTTATCTGTATTTAAAACTGAACAATCACGCTTTCTCTGAAATGCTGGCAGTTTGTATAAAAGATTTGCTATAGAATTATCCACTACTGCTGTTAATTGTTGCATAGAAATAAGCACTGGTGCGCTAGGTGTCGCCTGCGCGGGCAAAGCTGGTGTAGACACAGAAGGAGAGGATGTAGAATTATCCTCACTACCTTCATTAGATAAATCATCTTGGGCAACATTATGAAATGTAACAGAGCTGTCCTTATTTTGTTTGGACGCTATGGCACAATTATCACAAACACTCAAAGGGGGAACACATTTGTCTCTACACACACAGAACATAGGTTATCTGATGGCATAGACATGTTAAACAGATTTAGGCAGGCAAACAATGCAATAAAAACGATTTTAAACAAAAACGTTACTGTCTCTTTAAATAATAACATTACACACTTTATTTCTGAATGTTCAAAAAACTATGAAGGCAATATCCGATTTTTATGAAATTTGGACCCCAGTGTCTTAATGCTTAGAAAGTATTGCACAGCAAATATGGAGACTCTAGCTCTTAAAACAAGCAAACCAGAGCTAATTGTTGGATTTAACCGTTTTTATACACTACAATCCCTGCTACAGTATTGCTGCAGCATTTTACCTTCCTTAGGGGTCAATCATCCACAGAAATAAGCCTTCTGGAGTCAATTTCTGAGTCACAGGACCCTCTCACATGAAAACTGCATGCACTGCCTTGAAATCAACTGCACAGCTGAAGCACCAAAATGAGGCTTCCTCCCTCAGCACACTAGAGTGAAGGGGCCTTCCTGACTAGATTTAGGTGTCTAAAACATGCCAGATCAATAAAAAAACGTTCCCAAGTGTATATGAGCTTATAAAACAGTTCAAATGCCATGAGATTGTAATAAAAACCAATCGATTTTGCCCCTAACAGTGTCTACCAGCATAAAAATCAAAAAGGGGAAGCCTGTTATCTTTTTTGCTGAGGTGAAAGAAAAATGGCTTACCATTTTCCCTGAGGGGAAAAATGACTGTCATCTAGCATTAGCCTGTGTTGTTAGAAGGAGACTAGTCATACCTGAAGCAGATGAGTCTGCAAACTGTTACCCCCAACTGAAGTTCTCTTGTTTCAACAGTCCTGCGTGGTAACAGCAATGGATTCTAGTTACTTGTGCTAAAATCATATTCCTCTTAACAGAAATCTTCATCACTTTTCTGTTGTAGAGTAAATAGTACAAGCCAGCACTATTTTAAAATAACAAACTCTTGATAGAAGATATAAAAAACTACAACTAACACCACAAACTCCTCACCATCCCCGAGGAGATGCTACTTGTTCAGAGCGGCAAGGAGAATGACTGGGGGGCGGAGCTAGAGGGGGAGCTATATGGACAGCTCTGCTGTGTGCTCTCCTTGCCTTTCCCTGTAGGGGAGGAGAATATCCCACAAGTAATGGATGACGCCGTGGACCGGACACACCAATGTTGGAGAAACTTATAGTAAGATCAGTGCATTTGGTACACATTCTAAGAGGGGGTTCCACAATGGCTTCTAAACATAATGAACAATGAGTTTCCTCTATGTCAGACATGTTTAACAGACTAGTAATGAGACCAGCAAGCTTTGAAAACACTTTAATGTGAAAAAGCAGAATATAAAAAACGGTACTGTGCCTTTAAGGGAAAAAAAACAAACACAAAAACTGCAAAACAGTGAAAAAAGCAGTTAACTCTATGAAATTTTTAAAGTGTATATAATAGACTAAAATAGCATTGCACCCACTTGCAAATGGATGATTAACCCCTCAGGTTCAAAAACTAAGCAAAAAAACGGTAAAAACCGTTATAACAGTCACAAGCAAACTGCCACAGCTCTACTGTGGCTCCTACCTTCCCATAAAACAACTTTTGTAGGCACAAAAACCCTTTACAGAGGTCCAATATGTCAGGGGACTCCTTCAGGGAAGCTGGATGTCTCAGAATGTAAAAAACAACTGCGCAATTAGAGCGCGAAAATAGGCCCCTCGAACCATGCACTCAAAGTCAGAGGGCCTTAAAAAACTAATCCTAGGAGTAAAATAACAGCCATGTGGAAAACTACCCCAAATAAAGATTTATCACCTCAGTAAAAAATGTTCCATATATATATATATATATATATATATATATATATATATATATATATATATATATAACGTTTTACATACTAAGCCATAATAGAAAGTAATATGAAAATTACCCTTTACTGCAAGCATGATGCCAGTCGTTATTAAATCACTGCAATCAGGCTTACCTTAACTATATCAGGCACTGCCAGCATTTTCTAGTTCTTATCATCCTCTAGAAAAAAAATATACTGAACATACCTCAGGGCAGTTAATTCTGCAGGCCGTTCTCCCAGCTGAAGTTTCCCCATACTCTTCAGTTATGTGTGAGAACAGCAGTGGACCTTAGTTACACAACCTGCTAAGATCAAAAAAAACCTCAGGCAAATTCTTCTTCTAATTTCTGCCTGAGGTAAAAAAAACAGTACAACGCCGGCACCGTTTAAAAATAAACTTTTGATTGAAGATAAACTACACTAATTCACCACATCTCTCTAGCTACTTCCCTTGTCGAGAGCTGCAAGAGAATGACTGGAGGTGGCAGTTAGGGGAGGAGCTATATAGACAGCTCTGCTGTGGGTGATCCTCTTGCAGCTTCCTGTTGGGAAGGAGAATATCCCCACAAGTAATGGATGAATCCGTGGACTTGATGCACCTTACAAGAGAAAAATGTCTTATTACAGCGTTTTCCACACAACATAGGTTAAACTAATAATTTCAAAACATTGGCATCTCATCAAGAAGGATCCAGTTCTAGGGTATAAAGTATATAACCATATGGAATTATATTTAGGGGGGACAAAAAATTTTTTTAAAAATCATAAGTGCATTTTAAGAGTTGTACAGGGGAATAAATTTGATTTTCCATGTCACGAAACCATAGCACGAAAATTAAGAAACTACAGTCAAACGGAAGAAAAACATAATTTATGTAAGAACTTACCTGATAAATTAATTTCTTTCATATTAGCAAGAGTCCATGAGCTAGTGACGTATGGGATATACATTCCTACCAGGAGGGGCAAAGTTTCCCAAACCTTAAAATGCCTATAAATACACCCCTCACCACACCCACAATTCAGTTTAACAAATAGCCAAGAAGTGGGGTGATAAGAAAAAAGTGCGAAAGCATATAAAATAAGGAATTGGAATAATTGTGCTTTATACAAAAAAATCAAAACCACCACAAAAAAGGGCGGGCCTCATGGACTCTTGCTAATATGAAAGAAATGAATTTATCAGGTAAGTTCTTACATAAATTATGTTTTCTTTCATGTAATTAGCAAGAGTCCATGAGCTAGTGACGTATGGGATAATGATTACCCAAGATGTGGATCTTTCCACGCAAGAGTCACTAGAGAGGGAGGGATAAAATAAAGACAGCCAATTCCTGCTGAAAATAATCCACACCCAGAATAAAATTTTAATGAAAAAACATAAGCAGAAGATTCAAACTGAAAACACTGCCTGAAGTACGTTTCTACCAAAAACTGCTTCAAAAGAAGAAAACACAACAAAATGGTAGAATTTAGTAGAATTATGCAAAGAGGACCAAGTTGCTGCTTTGCAAATCTGATCAACCGAAGCTTCATTCCTAAACGCCCAGGAAGTAGAAACTGACCTAGTAGAATGAGCTGTAATCCTTTGAGGCGGAGTGTTACCCGACTCAACATAGGCATGATGAAATAAAGATTTCAACCAAGATGCCAAAGAAATGGCAGAAGCTTTCTGGCCTTTTCTAGAACCGGAAAAGATGACAAATAGACTAGAAGTCTTTCGGAAAGACTTAGTAGCTTCAACATAATATTACAAAGCTCTAACAGCATCCAAAGAATGCAATGATTTCTCCTTAGAATTCATAGGATCAGGACATAATGAAGGAACCATAATTTCTCTACTAATGTTGTTAGAATTCACAACCTTAGGTAAAAAATTCAAAAGAAGTTTGCAGCACCGCCTTATCCTGATTCAAAATCAGAAAAGGAGACTCACAAAAAAGAGTAGATAATTCAGAGACTCTTCTGGCAGAAGAGATGGCCAAAAGAAACAAAACTTTCCAAGAAAGTAATTTAATGACCAAAGAATGCATGGGTTCAAAAGGAAGAGCTTGAAGAGCCCCCAGAACCAAATTCAAACTCCAAGGAGGAGAAATTGACTTAATGACAGGTTTTATACGAACCAAAGGTTGTACAAAACAATAAATATCAGGAAGATTAGCAAACCTTCTGTGAAAAAGAACAGAAAGAGCAGAGATTTGTCTTTCAAGGAACTTGCGGACAAACCTTTATCTAAACCATCCTGAAGAAACTGTAAAATTCTCGGTATTCAAAAAGAATGCCAAGAAAAAAAGATGAGAAAGACACTAAGAAATATAAGTCTTCCAGACTCTATAATATATCTCTCTAGATACAGATTTACGAGCCTGTCACATAGTATCAATCACAGAGTCAGAGAAACCTCTTTGACCAAGAATCAAGCGTTCAAACTCCATACCTTAAAATTAAGGTTTTGAGACAGAAAGACTGGTCTTAACGGAAGAGTCCACGGTTGGCAAGAGGCCATCCGGACAAGATCCGCATACCAAAACCTGTGAGGCCATGCTGGAGCTACCAGCAGAACAAACAAGCATTCCTTTAGAATATTGGAGAATACCCTTGGAAGAAGAACTAGAGGCGGAAAGATATAGGCAGGATGACACTTGTAAGGAAGAAATAATGCATCCACTGCCTCCGCCCGAGGATCCCGGGATCCGGACAGATACCAGGGAAGTTTCTTGTTTAGATGAGAAGCCATCAGATCTATTTCTGGGAGTTCCCACATTTGAACAATCTGAGGAAATACCTCTGGGTGAAGAGACCATTCGCCCAGGTGCAACGTTTGGCGACTGAGATAATCCGCTTTCCAATTGTCCATACCTGGGATATGAACCGCAGAGATTAGACAGGAGCTGGATTCCGCCCAAACCAAAATTCGAGATACTTCTTTCATAACCAGAGGACTGTGAGTCCCTCCTTGATGATTGATGTATGCCACAGTTGTGACATTGTCTATCTGAAAACAAATGAACAACTCTCTCTTCAGAAGAGGCCAAGACTGAAAAGCTCTGAAAATTGCACGGAGTTCCAAAATACTGATCGGAAATCTCACCTCCTGAGATTCCCAAACCCCTTGTGCCGTCAGATACCCCCACACAGCTCCCCAACCTGTAAGACTTGCATCTGTTGAGATTATAGTCCAGGTCGGAAGAACAAGAAGCCCCCTGAACTAAACGATGGTGATCTGTCCACCATGTCAGAGAGTGTCGTATAATCGGTTTAAAGATATTAATTGAGATATCTTTGAGTAATCCCTGCACCATTGGTTCAGCATACAGAGCTGAAGAGGTCGCATGTGAAAACGAGCAAAGGAGATCGCATCTGATGCGGCAGTCCTAAGACCTAAAATTTCCATGCATAAGGCTACCAAAGGGAATGATTGTGACTGAAGGTTTTGACAAGCTGATATCAATGTTAAACTTCTCTTGTCTGACAAGGACAGAGTCATAGACACTGAATCTATCTAGAAACCTAAAAAGGTTACCCTTGTCTGAGGAATCAATGAACTGATTAGTAAATTGAACCTCCAACCATGAACTTGAAGAAACAACACAAGTCGATACGTATGAGATTCTTCGAAAATGAGAAGACTGAGCAAATACCAAGATATCGTCCAAATAAGGAAATACCAAAACCCTGTTCTCTGATTACAGAAAGAAGGGCACCGAGAACCTTTGAAAAAAATTCTTGGAAATGAGGCTAGGCCAAACGGTAGAGCCAAAAAAACTGGTAATGCTTGTCTAAAAAGAGAATCTCAGACACTAAAAGTGATCTGGATGAATCGGGAATATGCAGATACACATCCTGTAAATCTATTGTAGACATATAATGCCCTTGCTAAACAAAAAACAGGATAGTCCTACAGTAACCATCTTGAATGTTGGTATCCTTACATAATGATTCAATATTGATAGATCCGGAACTGGTCTGAAGGAATTGACCTTCTTGGTACAATGAAGAGATAAAATAAAACCCCAGCCCCTGTTCCAGAACTGGAACTGGCATAATTACTCCAACCAACTCTAGATCTGAAACACATTTCAGAAATGCTGAGCCTTTGCTGTGTTAACTGGGACACGGGAAAGAAAAAAATCTCTTAGCAGGAGGCCTTAACTGAAGCCAATTCTGTACCTTTCTGAAACAATGTTCTGAAACCAGAGATTGAGAACGGAATTGATCCAAATTTCTTTGAAGAAAACGTAATCTGCCCCATACCAGCTGAGCTGGAATAAGGGCCGCACCTTCATGGGTACTTAGGAGCTGGCTATAGATTTCTATAAGGCTTGGATATATTCCAAACTGGAAATAGTTTCCAAACTGATACCGCTCCTGAGGATGAAGGATCAGGCTTTTGTTCCTTGTTGTGAGGAAAGGAACAAAAAAACATAATTTATGTAAGAACTTACCTGATAAATTCATTTCTTTCATATTAGCAAGAGTCCATGAGCTAGTGACGTATGGGATATACATTCCTACCAGGAGGGGCAAAGTTTCCCAAACCTCAAAATGCCTATAAATACACCCCTCACCACACCCACAATTCAGTTTAACGAATAGCCAAGAAGTGGGGTGATAAAAAAGTGCGAAAGCATATAAAATAAGGAATTGGAATAATTGTGCTTTATACAAAATCATAACCACCACAAAAAAAGGGCGGGCCTCATGGACTCTTGCTAATATGAAAGAAATGAATTTATCAGGTAAGTTCTTACATAAATTATGTTTTCTTTCATGTAATTAGCAAGAGTCCATGAGCTAGTGACGTATGGGATAATGACTACCCAAGATGTGGATCTTTCCACACAAGAGTCACTAGAGAGGGAGGGATAAAATAAAGACAGCCAATTCCTGCTGAAAATAATCCACACCCAAAATAAAGTTTAACGAAAAACAGAAGCAGAAGATTCAAACTGAAACCGCTGCCTGAAGTACTTTTCTACCAAAAACTGCTTCAGAAGAAGAAAATACATCAAAATGGTAGAATTTAGTAAAAGTATGCAAAGAGGACCAAGTTGCTGCTTTGCAGATCTGGTCAACCGAAGCTTCATTCCTAAACGCCCAGGAAGTAGATACTGACCTAGTAGAATGAGCTGTAATTCTCTGAGGCGGAATTTTACCCGACTCAACATAGGCAAGATGAATTAAAGATTTCAACCAAGATGCCAAAGAAATGGCAGAAGCTTTCTGGCCTTTCCTAGAACCGGAAAAGATAACAAATAGACTAGAAGTCTTACGGAAAGATTTCGTAGCTTCAACATAATATTTCAAAGCTCTAACAACATCCAAAGAATGCAACGATTTCTCCTTAGAATTCTTAGGATTAGGACATAATGAAGGAACCACAATTTCTCTACTAATGTTGTTGGAATTCACAACTTTAGGTAAAAATTCAAAAGAAGTTCGCAACACCGCCTTATCCTGATGAAAAATCAGAAAAGGAGACTCACAAGAAAGAGCAGATAATTCAGAAACTCTTCTAGCAGAAGAGATGGCCAAAAGGAACAAAACTTTCCAAGAAAGTAATTTAATGTCCAATGAATGCATAGGTTCAAACGGAGGAGCTTGAAGAGCTCCCAGAACCAAATTCAAACTCCAAGGAGGAGAAATTGACTTAATGACAGGTTTTATACGAACCAAAGCTTGTACAAAACAATGAATATCAGGAAGAATAGCAATCTTTCTGTGAAAAAGAACAGAAAGAGCAGAGATTTGTCCTTTCAAAGAACTTGCGGACAAACCCTTATCTAAACCATCCTGAAGAAACTGAAAAATTCTCGGTATTCTAAAAGAATGCCAAGAAAAATGATGAGAAAGACACCAAGAAATATAAGTCTTCCAGACTCTATAATATATCTCTCGAGATACAGATTTACGAGCCTGTAACATAGTATTAATCACGGAGTCAGAGAAACCTCTTTGACCAAGAATCAAGCGTTCAATCTCCATACCTTTAAATTTAAGGATTTCAGATCCTGATGGAAAAAAGGGCCTTGTGACAGAAGGTCTGGTCTTAACGGAAGAGTCCACGGTTGGCAAGAGGCCATCCGGACAAGATCCGCATACCAAAACCTGTGAGGCCATGCCGGAGCTACCAGCAGAACAAACGAACATTCCTTCAGAATCTTGGAGATTACTCTTGGAAGAAGAACTAGAGGCGGAAAGATATAGGCAGGATGATACTTCCAAGGAAGTGATAATGCATCCACTGCCTCCGCCTGAGGATCCCGGGATCTGGACAGATACCTGGGAAGTTTCTTGTTTAGATGGGACGCCATCAGATCTATTTCTGGAAGTTCCCATATTTGAACAATCTGAAGAAATACCTCTGGGTGAAGAGACCATTCGCCCGGATGCAACGTTTGGCGACTGAGATAATCCGCTTCCCAATTGTCTACACCTGGGATATGAACCGCAGAGATTAGACAGGAGCTGGATTCCGCCCAAACCAAAATTCGAGATACTTCTTTCATAGCCAGAGGACTGTGAGTCCCTCCTTGATGATTGATGTATGCCACAGTTGTGACATTGTCTGTCTGAAAACAAATGAACGATTCTCTCTTCAGAAGAGGCCAAAACTGAAGAGCTCTGAAAATTGCACGGAGTTCCAAAATATTGATCGGTAATCTCACCTCCTGAGATTCCCAAACTCCTTGTGCCGTCAGAGATCCCCACACAGCTCCCCAACCTGTGAGACTTGCATCTGTTGAAATTACAGTCCAGGTCGGAAGCACAAAAGAAGCCCCCTGAATTAAACGATGGTGATCTGTCCACCATGTTAGAGAGTGTCGAACAATCGGTTTTAAAGATATTAATTGAGATATCTTCGTGTAATCCTTGCACCATTGCTTCAGCATACAGAGCTGAAGAGGTCGCATGTGAAAACGAGCAAAGGGGATCGCGTCCGATGCAGCAGTCATAAGACCTAGAATTTCCATGCATAAGGCTACCGAAGGGAATGATTGTGACTGAAGGTTTCGACAAGCTGTAATCAACTTTAGACGTCTCTTGTCTGTTAAAGACAGAGTCATGGACACTGAATCCATCTGGAAACCCAGAAAGGTTACCCTTGTCTGAGGAATCAAAGAACTTTTTGGTAAATTGATCCTCCAACCATGATCTTGAAGAAACAACACAAGTTGATTCGTATGAGATTCTGCTAAATGTAAAGACTGAGCAAGTACCAAGATATCGTCCAAATAAGGAAATACCACAATACCCTGTTCTCTGATTACAGACAGAAGGGCACCGAGAACCTTTGTAAAAATTCTTGGAGCTGTAGCTAGGCCAAACGGCAGAGCCACAAATTGGTAATGCTTGTCCAGAAACGAGAATCTCAGGAACTGATAATGATCTGGATGAATCGGAATATGCAGATATGCATCCTGTAAATCTATCGTGGACATATAATTCCCTTGCTGAACAAAAGGTAAGATAGTCCTTACAGTTACCATCTTGAACGTTGGTATCCTTACATAACGATTCAATATTTTTAGATCCAGAACTGGTCTGAAAGAATTCTCCTTCTTTGGTACAATGAAGAGATTTGAATAAAACCCCATCCCCTGTTCCGGAACTGGAACTGGCATAATTACTCCAGTCAACTCTAGATCTGAAACACATTTCAGAAATGCTTGAGCATTTACTGGATTTACTGGGACACGGGAAAGAAAAAATCTCTTTGCAGGAGGTCTCAACTTGAAACCAATTCTGTACCCTTCTGAAACAATGCTCTGAATCCAAAGATTGTGAACAGAATTGATCCAAATTTCCTTGAAAAAACGTAACCTGCCCCCTACCAGCTGAGCTGGAATGAGGGCCGCACCTTCATGTGGACTTAGAAGCAGGCTTTGCCTTTCTAGCTGGCTTGGATTTATTCCAGACTGGAGATGGTCTCCAAACTGAAACTGCTCCTGAGGATGAAGGATCAGGCTTTTGTTCTTTGTTGAAACGAAAGGAACGAAAACGATTATTAGCCCTGTTTTTACCTTTAGATTTTTTATCCTGTGGTAAAAAAGTTCCTTTCCCACCAGTAACAGTTGAAATAATGGAATCCAACTGAGAACCAAATAATTTGTTACCCTGGAAAGAAATGGAAAGTAAAGTTGATTTAGAAGCCATATCAGCATTCCAAGTTTTAAGCCATAAAGCTCTTCTAGCTAAAATAGCTAGAGACATAAACCTGACATCAACTCTGATAATATCAAAAATGGCATCACAGATAAAATTATTAGCATGCTGAAGAAGAATAATAATATCATGAGAATCACGATGTGTTACTTGTTGCGCTAAAGTTTCCAACCAAAAAGTTGAAGCTGCAGCAACATCAGCCAAAGATATAGCAGGTCTAAGAAGATTACCTGAACACAGATAAGCTTTTCTTAGAAAGGACTCAATTTTCCTATCTAGAGGATCCTTAAACGAAGTACCATCTGACGTAGGAATAGTAGTACGTTTAGCAAGGGTAGAAATAGCCCCATCAACTTTAGGGATCTTGTCCCAAAATTCTAATCTGTCAGACGGCACAGGATATAATTGCTTAAAACGTTTAGAAGGAGTAAATGAATTACCCAAATTATCCCATTCTTTGGAAATTACTGCAGAAATAGCATTAGGAACAGGAAAAACTTCTGGAATAACCACAGGAGCTTTAAATACCTTATCTAAACGTTTAGAATTAGTATCAAGAGGACCAGAATCCTCTATTTCTAAAGCAATTAGAACTTCTTTAAGTAAAGAACGAATAAATTCCATTTTAAATAAATATGAAGATTTATCAGCATCAACCTCAGAGACAGAATCCTCTGAACCAGAGGAGTCATCAGAATCAGAATGATGATGTTCATTTAAAAATTCATCTGTAGGGAGAGAAGTTTTAAAAGATTTTTTACGTTTACTAGAAGGAGAAATAACAGACATAGCCTTCTTTATGGATTCAGAAACAAAATCTCTTATATTATCAGGAACATTCTGCACCTTAGATGTTGAGGGAACTGCAACAGGCAATGGTACTTTACTAAAGGAAATATTATCTGCTTTAACAAGTTTGTCATGACAATCAATACAAACAACAGCTGGAGAAATAGCTACCAAAAGTTTACAGCAGATACACTTAGCTTTGGTAGATTCAGCACTTGACAGCGATTTTCCTGTAGTATCTTCTGGCTCAGATGCAACGTGAGACATCTTGCAATATGTAAGAGAAAAAACAACATATAAAGCAAAATTGATCAAATTCCTTAAATGACAGTTTCAGGAATGGGAAAGAATGCCAAAGAACAAGCTTCTAGCAACCAGAAGCAATAAAAAATGAGACTTAAATAATGTGGAGACAAAAGTGACGCCCATATTTTTTCGCGCCAAATAAGACGCCCACATTATTTGGCGCCTAAATGCTTTTTGGCGCCAAAAATGACGCCACATCCGGAACGCCGACATTTTTGGCGCGAAATAACGTCAAAGAATGACGCAACTTCCGGCGACACGTATGACGCCGGAAACGGAAATAGAATTTTTGCGCCAAAAAAGTCTGCGCCAAGAATGACGCAATAAAATGAAGCATTTTCAGCCCCCGCGAGCCTAACAGCCCACAGGGAAAAAAGAGTCAAATTTTAAGGTAAGAAAAAATGGTCAAATCAAAATGCATTATCCCAAATATGAAACTGACTGTCTGAAAATAAGGAAAGTTGAACATTCTGAGTCAAGGCAAATAAATGTTTGAATACATATATTTAGAACTTTATAAACAAAGTGCCCAACCATAGCTTGGAGTGTCACAGAAAATAAGACTTACTTACCCCAGGACACTCATCTACATATAGCAGATAGCCAAACCAGTACTGAAACGAGAATCAGCAGAGGTAATGGTATATATAAGAGTATATCGTCGATCTGAAAAGGGAGGTAAGAGATGAATCTCTACGACCGATAACAGAGAACCTATGAAATAGACCCCTTAGAAGGAGATCACTGCATTCAAATAGGCAATACTCTCCTCACATCCCTCTGACATTCACTGCACGCTGAGAGGAAAACCGGGCTCCAACTTGCTGCGGAGCGCATATCAACGTAGAATCTAGCACAAACTTACTTCACCACCTCCATCGGAGGCAAAGTTTGTAAAACTGAATTGTGGGTGTGGTGAGGGGTGTATTTATAGGCATTTTGAGGTTTGGGAAACTTTGCCCCTCCTGGTAGGAATGTATATCCCATACGTCACTAGCTCATGGACTCTTGCTAATTACATGAAAGAAAGATTATTAGACCTAAATTTACCTTAGATTTTTTATCCTTTGGTAAAAAAGTTCCCTTCCTTCCAGAAACAATTGAAATAATAATTTAATACCCTGGAAAGAAAGGGAAAGCAAAGTTGACTTAGAAGACATATCAGCATTCCAAGTTTAATCCATAAAGCTTTTCTAGCTAAAATAGCTAGAGACATATACCTGACATCAACTCTAATGATATCAAAAGATGGTATCACCAATAAAATTATTAGCATGTTATAGAATAATAATAATGCTATAAAATTATGATCTGTTACTTGTTGCGCTAAAGCTTCTAACCAAAAAGTTGAAGCTGCAGCAACATCCGCTAAAAATATAGCAGGTCTAAGAAGATTACCTGAACATAAGTAAGCTTTTCTTAGAAAGGATTCAATTTCCCTTAAATAAAGTACTATCTGCCATAGGAATAGTAGTACATTTAGCAGGAGTAGAGACAGCCCCATAACCTTAGGGATTTTGTCCCAAAAAAAAACTCTAATCTGTCAGATGGCACAGGATATAATTGCTTAAACGTTTAGAAGGAGTAAAAGAATTACCCAAATTATTCCATTCCCTGGAAATTACTTCAGAAATAGCATCAGGGAGATTAAACACTTCTGGAATAACTACAGGAGATTTAAAAACCTTATTTAAACGTTTAGATTTAGTATCAAGAGGACCAGAATCCTCTATTTCTAATGCAATTAATACTTCTTTAAATAAAGAACGAATAAATTCCATCTTGAACAAATACAAATGTTACGGTACCAACTGTGTACCAAGGGTTAACCCCAGATGAACAATGTCCTGCATAGACAATCAGCAATTCACAACCCAGCCAGTTTCAGGTTTCAAACAGAATGACAACTTTATTTGAAGGCAGCACACAGATTTATACAGGTTTTTGACCCCCCCTCAGATGGGGGTTGAAAGAATGTTGTACATTAGATAAAAGGGAGAAGCGCCCTTGACATGATACAATAGGATTATATTACTTAAACACTTCAACCACAAGACACTCTTGACTCTTCTTATCACTTTCTCTCTGGAGGTGATCAAACAATAGAATGCTAAGCATTAATTAGATTGTAGCTGGAGCCAGCCACTTGTGGTTAGAAAATAAAGTTAACACTTTCAGTCCTGACCGAAGGGTCTGTCACATAGCTCCCCCCTTGTGGAACACTCCGGCAGACCCGGCTTGACCCTTTTGCGGGTCAACCTGGGGATGACCGGACTAAGGGGTGGTAGGCATGTCAGTTTGCTGGGACAATCCATTTGTATTCCCGTTATGAGAGAGAATTCCTGTCCATACAAACAAGGGTTCAACTTCCTCAGTGCCCAGACTAGGGCTAAACAGTCCTTCAAAATCTCATCAGCTTCTTTACGAGTTTTCTGTACCTGCTCTTTATAGGTATCCACAATCCCTTCATACTGACATAGGGTGCCCTTGAGTTGCTGCACCTCACTATGAGCCAGCGTCAGCTTCTCCTCAAGTGTCACTAAGTTTGTCTTTAAGGTTTCATGTTCCACTCTCAAGCTGGTGTTTTCTGCAGTCTGTCGGTGCAGCCTGTCTAGCAGAGATTCCTGTTCTAAACGTGCTTTTTCCTCTGCGCTCCTCTTCTCCTTCATCAGCGCATTGTAACGGGACTTCCACGTATCAATAGCGGATAGAGATTTACTGAGCTCAGCGTCCTGGGGCTTAGCAGCAGGGGGGTCAGTCTCTGCTGCACGGATCTGAGCACGGGTAGTCACAGGGTTAACATCAGCGGGACCCATGGGAGCATAGGCAGAAACAAGGGGGACCAAGGTATTTCCAAGGAGAACATCAGCTGGTAAATCCTTCATGACCCCCACATTCACAGGTCTAGCGCCCCCTCCCCAATCCAAATGCACCCTGGCAACAGGTAGGCGGAACACAGTGCCCCCTGCTACCCTCACAGCTACAGTGTCTCCTGTGTGCTGTTTCTCAGACACCAAGTTCTTTCGAAGCAAGGTCATGGTAGCACCAGTATCCCGTAGACCACTGACCTCCTTCCCATTCACTTTAACCAGTTGCCGGTTATTCCGGTGGGCAGCTTGCACAAGGTCTGCCTCATGTAGGATGCCCCAGCATTCTTGCGCCTCTACGTAGCGGGCCGCAGGCTGAGGGTTACGTGGGATTCCGCTAGCGGGTCTTCTCCAGGACTGTGCTTGGTTCGCTGCGTTTAGGGGACACTCTGGTCTTTTGTGCCCTAGTTGCTTACATCCAAAGCACCGAATAGGTTGTGAGTAGCCCCGCGAATTGAACCAGGCTCTCTGAGGGTAGTTCGTGGCCCGAGACCGTGTGGTATAGCGGTGTGCTGGGGGTTGGTAACTGGCAGGTGCTGGGGTGACTGGGGGTCTGTACTCCACTCTGGCAGGGGGCTTAGTGGTAGCAGTGTCCAGTTTGCGGGCATCCGTATACTCATCTGCCAGGCGAGCCGCTTCATGCAGGGTGGAGGGTTTACGGTCCCGAACCCACTCTCGAACTCCTGCGGGTAACTTGTCGAAGCAATGTTCCAACAGGAATAGCTGCAGCACCTCTTCCCCAGATACGGCTTGGCACCCCGCTATCCAGTGAGCTGCTGTGCGGTGCACCTTACATGCCCACTCAAGGTAGGAATCACCAGCCAATTTAACAGTGTCTCTGAACCGTCTCCGGTATGCCTCCGGTGTAACCGCATACCTGGAGAGCAGAGCCTCTTTTACAGTATTATAATCCCTGACTTCCTCATCTGGAATGGCCCGAAAAGCCTCACTGGCCCGGCCGGATAATTTTCCGGATAATATCATGACCCAGTCCTCTGCGGGTACCTTGTGTAGTGCACATTGCCTCTCAAAATCCGCAAGGTACCCATCAATCTCTCCTTCTGTTTCCAGGAAGTTTTTAAAAGCTGCAAAATTTACTTTTCTCTTTTCCACTGGGTTTGCTGCAGCGCCGCTTTGGCGAAGTAGGTTGGCCTCCACAGCTGCTATGACCCGGTCGATAATTTCCGCAGATGGGTTGGGGCCATAATGTGCCAGTCTTATTTTAACCGCCCGATCAAAGCTTGCTTCTTCAGGGGTTCTGTCTGATATGCTGGGCCCATTGGTTCCTTCTGTCCCTGGTACTCTTTCCATCTTAGTCAGTATTGTAATAATCCCCCTCTTCCTGAGGTTACTGGCTTGTGTAGTTGCTCTTCTGGGCGATAAGGATTCTCCCGTCGCTTGCCACCAATGTTACGGTACCAACTGTGTACCAAGGGTTAACCCCAGATGAACAATGTCCTGCATAGACAATCAGCAATTCACAACCCAGCCAGTTTCAGGTTTAAAACAGAATGACAACTTTATTTGAAGGCAGCACACAGATTTATACAGGTTTTTGACCCCCCCTCAGATGGGGGTTGAAAGAATGTTGTACATTAGATAAAAGGGAGAAGCGCCCTTGACATGATACAATAGGATTATATTACTTAAACACTTCAACCACAAGACACTCTTGACTCTTCTTATCACTTTCTCTCTGGAGGTGATCAAACAATAGAATGCTAAGCATTAATTAGATTGTAGCTGGAGCCAGCCACTTGTGGTTAGAAAATAAAGTTAACACTTTCAGTCCTGACCGAAGGGTCTGTCACAACAAAGATTTATCAGTATCAGAATGATGATGTTCATTTAAAAATTCATCTGAAAAAAGAGAAGTTTTAAAAGACTTTTATGTAAACTAGAAGGAGAAATAACAGACATAGCCTTCTTAATGGATTTAAAAAAAATAAAATCTCTTATGTTTATCAGGAACACTCTGAAAATTAGATGTTGACGGAACAGCAACAGGTAATGTAACAGTACTAAAGGAAATTTTATCTGCATTAATAAGTTTGTCATGACATGCAATACAAACAACAGCTGGAGAAACAGATACCAAAAATTATAGCAGATACACTTAGCTTGGTAGCTCCAGCACTAGACAGCGATTTTCCTGTAGTATCTTCTGACTCAGATGCAACGTGAGACATCTTGCAATATGTAAGACAAAAAAACAACATATAAAGCAAAATTGATCAAATTCCTTAAATGACAGTTTCAGGAATGGGAAAAAATGCCAAAGAACAAGCTTCTAGCAACCAGAAGCAATAAAAAAATGAGACTAAAATAATGTGGAGACAAAAGAGACGCCCATATTTTTTAGCGCCAAATCAGACGCCCACATTATTTGGCGCCTAAAATGCTTTTGGCGCCAAAAATGACGCCACATCCGGAACGCCGACATTTTTGGCGCAAAATAACGTCAAAAAATGACGCAACTTCCGGCGACACGTATGATGCCGGAAACGGAAAAGAATTTTTGCGCCAAAAAAGTCTGCGCCAAGAATGACGCAATAAAATGAAGCATTTTCAGCCCCCGCGAGCCTAACAGCCCACAGGGAAAAAAGAGTCAAATTTTTGAAGGTAAGAAAAAATGATTAATTCAAATGCATTATCCCAAATATGAAACTGACTGTCTGAAAATAAGGAATGTTGAACATTCTGAGTCAAGGCAAATAAATGTTTGAATACATATATTTAGAACTTTATAAACAAAGTGCCCAACCATAGCTTAGAGTGTCACAGAAAATAAGATTTACTTACCCCAGGACACTCATCTACATGTTTGTAGAAAGCCAAACCAGTACTGAAACGAGAATCAGCAGAGGTAATGGTATATATAAGAGTATATCGTCGATCTGAAAAGGGAGGTAAGAGATGAATCTCTACGACCGATAACAGAGAACCTATGAAATAGACCCCGTAGAAGGAGATCACTGTATTCAAATAGGCAATACTCTCCTCACATCCCTCTGACATTCACTGCACGCTGAGAGGAAAACCGGGCTCCAACTTGCTGCGGAGCACATATCAACGTAGAATCTAGCACAAACTTACTTCACCACCTCCATCGGAGGCAAAGTTTGTAAAACTGAATTGTGGGTGTGGTGAGGGGTGTATTTATAGGCATTTTAAGGTTTGGGAAACTTTGCCCCTCCTGGTAGGAATGTATATCCCATACGTCACTAGCTCATGGACACTTGCTAATTACATGAAAGAAAAGAGAAATGCACTGACAAAAATGTGAATTATTTGATACAGTAATCATGTAATTTACTGTACCTTGGTTAAACAAATAGGCAACTACTGGAGGGATAAGGGAACATGGAAGGATGACAATGTCCTTTATAGTAAAAGAAGAGGTCATTGGGAAAAGAGGCTACTTTTAAAGGAAGAAAAAATATTATATATTTTTTTTAAACTCTTCCCTTAGTGTTTAAAGGGACATGAAACCCAACTTTCTTTCATTATTTAGAAAGAGCAAGCAATTATAAACAACTTTCCAATGTAGTTCTATTATCTAATTTGCTTCATTCTCGATATAATTTGTCGAAAAGCATATCTAATTAGGCTCACTAGCTGCTGATTGGTGGCTGCACATAGATGCCTCATGTGATTCGCTCACCTATGTGCATTGCAATTTCTTTAACAAAGGATATCTAAAGAATAAAGCAAATTAGATTAAAGTAAATTGGAATGTTGTTTAAAATTGGATTCTCTATCTGAATCATGAAAGAAAAAAATTGAGTTTCATGTCCCTTTAATACTAAATTAGGTCTGAATCCTCTACGATAAGAAAATCATGGAATACTAAGGAAGATCACCTATTTCTCATCTGGTATAATTTTGTTACATTTCTTACAATATCTTTAGAATACTTCATAAGATAATGGACATTTTATGATTTTTTTATACCGGGTATATTAAAAAGTTATCTATTGCAATTCAGTTATACAAAAAGAATATTGAGTATATATTTCATTGAAAGATTTTGTGTGTGAATATTCCTTTAAATATTTGTGTTTTTTACACATTTATATATTTTTGCGTTTATCCGTAAGATTATATTAATATTCATATGATGTGATTAACAATTAGTAAGGAACCAATGATTTTGTCCATTAAATATGTCAAAACTTATCTTTTATTATGGCAATATGTGGACTAAGCAGTTATCAAAAAGGATTACAATGTGGAAAAGGCTGGGGATGAGTGAATCAATCAAGTATCTTGACAAAAGTATTGAAGCCAAAACACGAAGATCACTTGATTTGATCACTCTGGTGGAAGTGGAAGGGTCTAGAGTAAGTCTCCACAATCTGTTGAAGAACAGGTATTAAGGAACTTGTATATGAAGACACCTCATTGTAAAATTCAGGGGAAACTAGGGGTATCGGAGACAGTTCATTAACTTGCAAGTTACAGACAGATTGGATATGAAAGTTTTAAACCTAGACAGGAACCTAATCTTACCGGTCCAATTGGACTACAACGGTCACATGACCTTTCCTTGAAACAAATAACAGCTAAAACACCAAAGGAAGACACAGACTAGGGATTGAATAGTACCAGGATTTAAAGGTACTGCTTTTATAAACTTTGCTGAAAAAGCTTATATGAACAGCCTGTAATAGCAGTACCCCTGTTGTGCATATCGTACATTTTTTAAACTTAAAATATAAATATTAATATGAAGTCTTTGGAAAATGAATATCCACAAATAAAATATACATTCTGAATTATAAGCATATTCTTTATTGTTAAATTAAGTGTATTAAATGCTTTCATATTGTATTGTGAAGGAATTGAATAGTAAGTTATATGGTAGAAGTTTATTTGTATCACTTCCAAATTGGCAGTACCATGTTAAGCATACTAAAGACTCCTACTGAAGTTTGAGTCAAATGTAATCTCTTAAAGGCAATTTAGGTTTGTTCCTGGGACAATTTTCACTTCAGTTTATAACTGAAAAAAATATATACACGACTAAATATCCTAAAACCATTGAATCCATTTTTTCTTTTGGGGGTGGGGGGGGGCATTTAAAATCACCCTGAAGTAAATAAATTACATGCAATCTTAGTTTGGCAAAATTATTTGTGTGTCTAAGAGCATTTTTTGTAACATATTACATAACCTGTAAATGAAGAATATGTATTGGTCTAGCTGCATTATATTGTGGCAAACACGCTGTTATGTACAGTAGGGACTAGATCTTATGTACTGTTCATTAACTCCTTCACTACAGAGCCCTCGGATGTCAGGCTTACATCTTTATTCCAGGATATCACACATCAGTGTCAATACTAGATTTTATTTAAGGTTTACTGATATTAATCCTAAATAGCATAAGTCAAGAGTTACTGCAGAGAAGAAATATAGACCATTTAGCTGAGGCCAACTACTTGGGGTCTAGAATTTAAACTATATATTTTGAAAATGGATATTTACTGCTTGTATGTTTACAAGGTAATAAATTAGGGCAATCCCACATTTTATCAGGCATTGCAAAAAGATAAAATACATGAGTAACTAAATATATTGCCTTGTTTGCATAACTGAAGCTTAGTGAATATGAGCATTAAAGGGACAGTCTACACCCAATTAAATAATGAGCTGTTACTTTGATCACCCTTAAAACATACCATTGCACCTCTTTACGTACTTGGCAGATGGACCGGTACACAAGTAATGTTACTATGAGTAACTTTGTCTTCTAGATATGGCCGCCAAACTCCTCCCCCTCCTTCGTCCCCTTCTCTATTCCTTTTCCAGACTCGTGCATGTAAGAAACTGACGTCGCTGTTCTGCTTACTCGCATGCGTAAAGTGTTCCGACCGCTGACAAGTAGCGGTCGGAACACTATGTATTGTAGTGTAGATTCATATAATCAAAGTAACACTCGATTACACAAAGGTTCCGGATATTTAGTTCCTATTTAATTGCGCATGCGCAAATTGGTGTGAACGCTTCGTCAAAGTTTAACAAGTAAGCAGATTCTGATTGGACAATTTAATATAAGAAGATGTAAAGACGTAACTGTGGGGGGAGATTGGCGGACATATGTACATGAACTAAACCAATGTTCTTTTTAGGATTATTTGTGTACCGGTCGAGCTACAGGACATGCAGTGCAGGTGGATCTTCTTTGGTTAATCTAAGGTATGGGTTTATGTTTAATCGGGTGTAGACTGTCCCTTTAAGGTTAGTAAAAGATGGAAAGTGCAATGAATATAATGGATTTTGGTAACACATTTGTTCAAATCTTAATTGTACAGTAGCAGGAGAAAGGCTAGAATGTGTGGTAGGACAAATACCTGTATGGAAACTACTAACTTGAAACTGCTGTTTTTACTTTAAGCTTAATGACATGGATATTAAAAAAAAAAATATAATCATTTTTGGTACTATTCCAAAAATAGAAAAATAGCACAGGAGGCAGCATATGAAGATCTGTGAAAACCAATACATAACACAAAAGGTGTGCTTAAAATTTTAATCTGTTGGGTACCTTAAAAAAAAATAAAAAAAAATAAAGAAAAATAAAATTCAAATTTCTCTGGTTATTAGGCCAAGAAAACTAAATTTAACCAAACATATACATAGCTGTCATGTGTGTGACCGGTGGTTTGTGATTCAACTTGCAATTTTATTAAAAATTACTAAAACGCAGTGGCACTTTAAAGTTTTTGTACAATACTGCTCACTTTAGAGGCACAACTTTGAGCGCATGTCACACAGCAACGTTTGACCACCGCCACACTCCCAGATGAAGGGCTGTTGCCGCTGCTCTCACAAACTCTGCAAAAAAAAAATCGCCGTTTTGCGGCCTTCTCAGGTCCGCTTCTCATCCTCCATCATACAAGGGAACCCTGGAGGACTTCGCCTCCGTTTTCATGACCATCAGACTAATTATTTTTTTTTAAACCGCAGACTTTTTTTTTTTTAAATCGTGATGGTTAATCGTGGTTTTAAACTGAATCGCTGTAAATCGCACAGCCCTAGTGTGTGTGTGTGTGTGTGCGCATAACATTTGAGCAATTAGGCAGTGCATTGTAAATGATCTGTATACAAAATAAAGCTTTCCAAATATATTTGTCAGCATATTTCACACAGATTTGCAAACCCACAGCAATTCAGGGATATGCCCCTTTAAATGCCGGTGGAATTCATGTTACTGATCTCCTTTGCGGTGGTCATTTAGGGACAGATGTAAATAAAGTTGTGCTCTGATCTAATTAAAACACTGAGCAGAATGTTGCTGGGTTAGATAGAGTTCACTATACTTAAAGGGACATTACAAACCTCTTGATTTTGTGCATAAACTTTGCTTGCCCCATGATTCCTTGAAAGGTCAAAAGGCAAATTCTGTAACCTAAGTTTTCAAAATGATGCAAATTAGCAAAAAAACGGCTATATGATTTGCAGGTTAAATAATTTGCTTTTTCTCCCCTTTTCGCATTTCAATGATCTGCACATAGCAGAATATGCTCTAAGTAGTATACATATACACACACACACACTTTGCCATCAAAACTCTGGAATCATATTCTTTGAAAGTGTATATCCATTTATTGGAAAAAGGGTTCCCAACGTTTTGGCCTTCACTTGGGCCTTTTTCAAGGTAACCTTCACAGTGCACAATGTTCCATATTTATACACCCAACAAAAACAGGAACTAGTTGCCAGAGTATCTCTCACCAACAACATTTGAACACAAATATACACACATACACAGATACATATATAAGCGTGCGCAAAAATCCATTATATATATATTTATTTGTGAATAAATAGAACATATTCTGCTATGTGAAGAACATTGGAATGTGAAATATTCATATTTTCATGTCAGGTTAGCGCACTTGAGAATATGCAATCAGGTTTGCGTGCAATCCATTGAATTCTATGGGGGAAATATGTGAATGTGATCACGATAAGTGTGGCTTTTTTGCATACATCAGGTTAGTGCTCATGCGAAAACAGTTTACTTAAAACTTACTTTAAATTTGTAATACGAGCGCTACCCAACGCACGCAAAAAGCTTGTTATCTGGTTATCTTGTTACTTCAGTTTAAAGGGGCATGAAACCTCAAAAAAAACATTTTATTCAGATAGAGAGTGTAAAAAAATTCTAATTTAATTCCATTGTCAAATTTACTCTCTTGGCGTCCTTTGTTGAAAAGCAGATAGGTAGACTCACTCAGGGGCGTGCACGTGTCTGAAGCACCATATTGCAGCAGATCTGCAAGAAAACTTTCGTTATTTATTAGCAAGAACACTAGGTGACAGCAGTATTTCCTGACTTGTAGTGCTCTAGACATTTGCACGCTGGTTTACTATTCAAAGAATACAATGAGAACAAAGCAAATGTGATAATATAATTAAATAGGAAACTTTCTTGATTCCGACATACAATTTAACCCCTTAACGACAGACGACGCGCAGGGTACGTCCTCAAAAAAAAAAAAATACACTTAACGACCGAGGACGTACCCTGTACGACGTCTGTCTTGAAAAGCGGTGGAAGCGATCCTGATCGCTTACAGCTGCTTTACAGTTATTGCAGTGATGCCTCGATATCAAGGCATCCTGCAATAACCCTCCTTGGCCATCCGATGCAGAGCGAGCCACTCTGTGGCCCTCTCTGCACCGGACATCGATGGCCGGTATCGGTGGTGGGTGGGAGCCGACGTGGGAGGCGGGTGGGTAGCCATCGATGGGCTCTGATGTGGAGGGAGCGAGATCGTGGGCGGGATCGATGGGGGGCACGCGTGCACGGGTCGGGAGCGGGTGGGAACTGCTACACTACAGAAAAAAGAAAATGTATGCTTACTTGATAAATGTATTTCTTTTTTGACACGATGAGTCCACGGATCATCTTAATTACTATTGGCAATACCACTCCTGCCCTGCAGGAGGCGGCAAAGAGCTCCACAGCAGAGCTGTTAAATATCACCTCCCTTCCAACCCAGTCATTCGACCGAAGTAAAGGAGAGAAAGGAAGTAACAAGGTGCAGAGGTGTCTGAAGTTTATAACCTACAACCTGTCTAACAAGACAGGGCGGGCCGTTGATTCATCGTGTCAAAAAAGAAATAAAATTTATCAGGTAAGCATAAATTTTCTTTTCTTTTCTTTTTAATGACACGATGAGTCCACGGATCATCTTAATTACTATTGGGAATCAATATACAAGCTAGAGTACACAGATTATACGGGATGGACAAGACAGTGAACCTAAACGGAAGGCACCACTGCTTGAAGAACCTCTCTCCTAAAAGCGGCCTCAGCCGAGGCAAAAAAGTGTCGAATTTGTAGAATTTTGAAAAAGTGTGAAGAGAAGACCAAGTTGCAGCCTTGCAAATCTGTTCCACAGAAGCTTCATTTTTGAAAGCCTATGAGGAAGCAACAGCCCTCGTGGAATGAGCTGTAACTCTCTCTAGAGGATGCTGTCCAGCAGTCTCATATGCAAAATGTATGATACTCTTCAGCCAAAAAGAAAGAAGTAGCCGTAGCTTTCTGTACCTTACGTTTTCCCGAGAAAACCAGAAATAAAGCAGAAGACTGGCAAAAATCCTTAGTCGCCTGCAGATAAAATTTTAAGGCACGAACCATATCCAAATTGTGATGAAGCCTTTCCTTCAGAGAAGAAGGGTTAGGACACAAGGAAGGAAAAACAATTTCCTGATTAATGTTCCGATCAGAAACAACTTTAGGAAGAAATCCTAATGTAGTACATAAAACTACCTTATCTGAATAAAAAATAAGGTAAGGAGACCTGTACTGCAAAGCCGAGAGCTCTGACACTCTGCGAGCAGAAGAAATAGCAACAAGGAATAAAACTTTCCAAGATAACAACTTAATATCTAAAGAATACATAGGCTCAAACGGTGCCCCTTGAAGAACTTTGAGAACTAAATTAAGACTCCATGGAGGAGTAAACTAGCTTGAACACAGGCCTGATCCTAACCAAGGCCTGACAAAAAGATTGTACATCTGGAACATCTGCCAGACGTTTCTGTAGCAAACCCTCTTGGAGGGAAAGACAAAATTCTAGGAATACTAACTCTACTCCATGAGTAGCCCTTAGATTCACACCAATATAGATATTTACGCCATATCTTATGGTAAATCCTTCTAGTTACAGGCTTATGAGCCTGAATCATGGTCTTTATGACCGAGTCAGAAAAACCGCTTGGATAAAATTAAACGTTCAATCTCCAAGCAGTCAGTTTCAGAGAAACTAGATTTGGGTGAAGGAAGGGTGCTTGAATTAGAAGGTCCTTCCTCAACGGTAGTCTCCACGGTGGCAGAGACAACATGTCCACCAGATCTGCATACCAAATCCTGCGAGGGAAAGCCGGTGCAATGAGGATCACCGAGGCTCTCTCCTGCTTGACTCGAGCAATGACCTGAGGAAAAAGAGCAAATGGAGGAAATATGTATGCTAGACTGAAGGTCCAAGGAACCGCCAGGGCATCTATCAGTTCCACCTGGGGGTCCCTGGACCTCGACCCATACCTCGGGAGCTTGGCATTCTGTCGAAATGTCATGAGATCTAATTCCGGCTGACCCCACTTGAGAATCAAGCTGGAGAACACTTCCGGATGGAGTTCCCACTCCCCCGGATGAAAAGTCTGCCTATTCAGGAAGTCCGCCTCCCAGTTCTCCACCCCTGGGATGTGGATCGCCAACAGACAGCAAGTATGGGCCTCCACCCACTGAATTATTTTGGTTACCTCTGTCATCGCTAAGGAACTTCTTGTTCCTCCCTGATGATTGATGTAAGCCACTGAAGTTATGTTGTCTGACTGGAACCTGATAAACTGGACCGAGGCTAACTGGGGCCAGGCCAGGATCGCATTGAAGATCGCTCTCAGCTCCAGAATGTTTATGGGGAGAACAGACTGAGTGAGTTCAAACTCCCTGAGCCTTTAGGGAGCCCCAGACTGCTCCACATCTTAGAAGGCTGGCGTCTTGTCAAAATCACCCAAGATGGTCTGCGAAAGCAGGTCCCTTGAAAAAATTCTGGGAGCTGTGGCAAGACACAAGGGAAGAGCCACGAATTGGAAGTGTTTGTTTTGAAGAAATTTAAAACTGACAAAAAAAACTTTACTGTCTTTTTAAATGTTAAACCGGTAACTTTTTTACTTTATTAACGTATGTGATACAGAATTAAAATTTAGCCCTGCAGAACACCTCTACACCTCAGCAGTACTTTGATGAGGTGCCTACCTTGCTGAAGAGACAACCCTCACTACATAGACAGGAGCTGTACCCAGAACCGGAACTCTGCAGGCTAAACGATGCATCCAATTTTCTGAAGGATGCTTGTTCCCTTCTACCAGATGCGCAGCAGAGATTAAACAAGCGCTACTTTACTAAGTGCGCAGTAAGTACGAACAGGAAAAAGGAAGCCAGAAAAGGTGCGCAATGCTTTCCCTAGAACCGCCCATCGTGGGCGTGCCAAATTCAGCCATCTCCCGGTCGTGTGAATTATTAAAAACGCGAGAACCACCAACAGCCAATGTTTTCAGCCCTAGTGCCTGCACAGTTACTGTACAAATAAAGAGCCCATATTCCCATGAATCTCTTTACTGCCCCATATGAGTCAAGTGACTCCGTTTCTGAGAACTGTCCCCCAGAGCACAGTGACGGCAGCTCACAGGTTTAAGAGGTCCTCTCCCTTCTATGGACCTGTGACAAGAAAAAGACGGTGTAAAATCCCTCAGTATTACAGAAGTAGGGCAGCATCAGTATGAGAGGCGCAGTGAGAATTAGGTCCCACAAGTTCCCATTGCTCTAAAGCAACCACTGCTCTTCTGACGAGACTGATATGGGCTACGGCTACACCCCAGAACAAAGCAGCACAATCTTGTACTACTTTAAAATAATAAACTCTTAAAGATTTTTTTTCTAACACCTAATTTACCACTTCTTTGCACTTAACGTAGGCAACGACATTGACTGGGTTGGGAGGGAAAGGAGGCAATATTTAACAGCTTTGCTGTGGTGCTCTTTGCCGCCTCCTGCAGGGCAGGAGTGGTATTCCCAATAGTAATTAAGATGATCTGTGGACTCATCATGTCATTAAAAAGAAAATTATTCTGAAGAAGTGGGAGAAAGGGGGGTGGGTGGGAATTTGCACTAAATTATATCTAAGGGTTCTTGGAGGGGGTAGGGGGAAGCTACACTATAGGGGGAAAAATGAAAAAAAAAAATTACGTAAGAATTTACAAGATAAATTAATTTCTTTCATATTGGCAAGAGTCCATGAGCTAGTGACGTATGGGATATACAATCCTACCAGGAGGGGCAAAGTTTCCCAAACCTCAAAATGCCTATAAATACACCCCTCAGCACACCTACAATTTAGTTTAACGAATAGCCAAGTAGTGGGGTGATAAAGAAAGGAGTGAAAAGCATCAAAGGAATTTGGAAATAATTGTGCTTTATACAAAAAAATCATAACCACCATAAAAAGGGTGGGCCTCATGGACTCTTGCCAATATGAAAGAAATGAATTTATCTTGTAAATTCTTACATAAATTATGTTTTCTTTCATGTAATTGGCAAGAGTCCATGAGATAGTGACGTATGGGATAGCAAATACCCAAGATGTGGAACTCCACCCAAGAGTCACTAGAGAGGGAGGGATAAAAATAAAGCCATTATCCGCTGAAAAAATAATCCACAACCCAAAATATAAATTTATTCTTCAAATGACAAGAAAAACTTAAAACATCAGCAGATGAATCAAACTGAAACAGGTGCCTGAAGAACTTTTCTACCAAAAACTGCTTCTGAAGAAGCAAATACAACAAAACGGTAGAATTTAGTAAATAAGAATGTAAAGAAGACCAAGTTGCCGCTTGCAAATTTAATCAACTGAAGCTTCATTCTTAAAAGCCCACGAAGTGGAGACTGATCTAGTAGAATAAATTATAATTCTCTGAGGCGGGGCCTGACCCGACTCCAATAAGCTTGAAGAATCAAAAGCTTTAACCAAGAAGCCAAGGAAATAGCAGAAGCCTTCTGATCTTCCTAGGACCAGAAAATATAACAAATAGACTAGAAGTCTTCCTGAAATATTTAGTAGCTTCAAAATAATATTTCAAAGCTCTCACCACATCCAAAGAATGTAAGGATCTTTCCAAAGAATTCTTAGGATTAGGACACAAGAAAAGGACAATTTCTCTACTAATGTTGTTAGAATTCACAACTTCAGGAAAAAAAATGTAAATGAAGTCCGCAAAACTGCCTTATCCTGATGAAAAATCAGAAAAGGAGATTCACAAGAAAGAGCAGATAGCTCAGAAACTCCTCTAGCAGAAGAGATGGCCAAAAGGAACAACACTTTCCAAGAAAGTAGTTAAATGTCCAAAGAATTCATAGGCTCAAAATGGAGAAACCTGTAAAGGCCTCAAAACCAAATTAAGACTCCAAGGAGGAGAGATTGATTTAATGACAGGCTTAATATGAACTAAAGCCTGTACAAAACAGTGAATATCAGGAAGTTTAGCAATCTTTCTGTGAAATAAAACAGAAAGAGTAAAGATTTGTCCCTTCAAGGAACTTGCAGAGAAACCCTTATCCAAACCATCCTGAAGAAACAGCACTAGTTGATTCGTGTGAGATTCTGCAGAACGTAAAGACTGAGCTAGTACCAAGATATCATCCAAATAAGGAAACACCGCAATACCCTGCTCTCTGGTTTCCATAAAGCAGGGCACCTAGTCCATTGAGGACATAAAATGTTATTGCTGAACAAAAGGCAGAATAGTCCTGAAAGTCACCATTTGAGAGATGGTACTCTTACATAACGATTCAAAATTTTCAGATCCAAAAATTGGTCTGAATGAAATTTCCTTCTTTGGGACAAATGAATAGATTTGAATAAAACTCCAGACCCTGTTCCTGAAAAGGAACTGGCATGACTACCCCTGAAACTCCAGGACTGAAACACACTTCAGAAAAGCCTAAACTTAACTGGATTTGCTGGGATACGTGAGAGAAAAAAAAGTCTTCTCACAGGAGAACTTACTCAGAATCATATTCGATACCCTTGAGAGACAATACTCTGAAACCACAGATTTTTGACAGAATTTAGCCAAACATCCTTGAAAAAACCTTAATCTGCCCTCTACCAGCTGAGCTGGAATGAGAGTCGCACCGTCATGCGGACTTAGGGGCTGGTTTTTGGTTTCTTAAATGGCTTGGAATTATTCCATTTAATGAAGGTTTCCAATTGGAAACCGATTCCATAGGGAAGGAATAGGTTTTTGTTCCTTAATTGACAAAAAGAACGAAAACAATTAGGAGCTTTATATTTACCCTTTAGGTCTCTTATTACCTTGGAAAGAAAGAGATAGCAATCTAGACTTAAAAAGTCTTATCAGCATTCCAAGATTAAAGCCACAAAACTCTTCTAGCTAAAAATAGCTAAAGACATAGATCTAACATCAATCTTGATATCAAAACAATGGCATCAGAACTGATTAGTACGTTGCAGTAAGCGAACAATGCTAGATAAATCAGAATCCAATTCTTGTTGCGCTAATTCTCCAACAAAAATGTTCATGCAGCTGCAACGTCAGCCAAAGAAATTGCAGGCCTGAGATGACCTGAATATAAATAAGCTTTCCTTAGAAAAGATTCAAGTTTCCTATCTAAAGGAACTTAAGTACTATCTTCCATAGGAATAGAGGTATGTTCAGCAAGAGTAGAAATATCCCCATCAACTTGAGGATCTTTTCCCAAATTCTATATTAATTGCTGGTAAAGGATACAATCTTTAAAACCTTGAAGAAGGAAAAAAAGAAGTACCTGGCTTATTCAATTCCTTATAAATCATATCAGAAATAGCATCAGGAATAGGAAAAAAAAAACCTCTGGAGTAACCACAGGAGGTTTAAAAACAGAATTTACTAGTTCTAATATCAAGAGGACTAGTTTCCACAATATCCAAAAATAATTAACACTTCTAAAAAAGAACGAAAATACTTCATTTAAAATAAATAAGTAGGTTTGTTAGTGTCAATATCTGAGGAAGGATCTTCTGAATCAGATAGATCCTCATCAGAGGAGGATAATTCATTATGTTGTCGGTCATTTAAAATTTCATCAACCTTATGAGAAATTTGAAAAGACCTTATAATAATTAGAAGGCAGAATAGCAGACAAAGCCTTCTGAACAGAATCAGTAACAATTCTTTAAATTTCATAGATTTAACATGTACATTAAAAGTTGAAGGAACAACAGGCAATGTACTAATTACTGATGGACACAATATCTGCATGTAAACGTTTATCATGATAACCAATACAAATGACATTCGGAAATATAATGCACTTAGCTTTAGTAGAATCGACATCAGGCAGCAAAGTTCCAACCGATAATTCTGAGGCAGGATCAGATTGTGACATCTTGCAAAATGTAAAAAAAAAAACAACATATAAAGCAAAATTGTTAATTTCCTTATATGACAGTTTCAGGAATGGGAAAAAAATGCAATAGCATAGCCCTCTGACATAGAAAAAGGCAAGAGGCAAATAGCAATGGGGTATTAAAATAATGAAAAAAATCTGGCGCCAAGTATGACGCACAACATAACTGAAAATTTTTTGGCGCCAACAACATCCGGAAATGACACTCGCGTCACTAACGACGCAACCCTGTGTAAGGAGCTTGGCGTCAACTACGACGCCGGAAATGACGAACTTGCGTCAACGGACGTACCTTCGCACCAAAAAATTCTCGCGACAAGAATGACGCAATAAAGTCTAGCATTTGGCGCACCCGCGGGCTTAATCCTGCCCGCAATTTGCAAGAAAAATTTAGTCAATTTGAAAAAAAGACTAAACCCCAGGTAAGAAAAAAACATTTCTTAATATGTTAATCTTCCCCAAATATGAAACTGACAGTCTGCAAAAGGAAATACATGAACCTGACTCATGGCAAATATAAGTACAATACATATATTTAGAACTTAATATTAATGCATAAAGTGCCAATACATAGCCGAGGTGTCTTAAGTAATAAAAAACATACTTATCGAAAGACACCCATCCCCATATAGCAGAAAGCCAAACCAGTACTGAAACAGTTATCAGTAGAGGTAATGGTATATGAGAGTATATCGTCGATCTGAAAAGGGAGGTAGGAGATGAATCTCTACGACCGATAACAGAGAACCTATGAAATAGACCCCCGTTAGGAAGATCATTGCATTCAATAGGTGATACTCCCTTCACGTCCCTCTGACATTCGCTGTACTCTGAGAGGAATCTGGCTTCAAAATGCTGAGAAGCGCATGTGAACGTAGAAATCTTAGCACAAACTTACTTCACCACCTCCATAGGAGGCAAAGTTTGTAAAACTGAATTGTGGGTGTGGTGAGGGGTGTATTTATAGGCATTTTGAGGTTTGGGAAACTTTGCCCCTCCTGGTAGGATTGTATATCCCATACGTCACTAGCTCATGGACTCTTGCCAATTACATGAAAGAAAAAACACAATTTTATTCTAAACTGGGTACTGGCAGACAGCTGCCAGTACCCAAGATGGTGCATATTAAGGTAGAGGGGGAGGGTTATAGAGCTGTTGGGGGGGGGGGGAGATCAGGGAAGTTGGGGGCTAAGGGGGGATCCTACACAGCAGCATATATGCTCAGACAATATACCGTTTCTTTTAGTACTGGCAGACTTTCGCAAGTTGTTTGTAAATAATTTCAGTGAGAAACCCAAAGATTGTGAAAAAATTTGTGAAAAACGATTTTTTTTATTTGATCGCATTTGGCGGTGAAATGGTGGCATGAAATATAACAAAATGGGCCTAGATCAATACTTTCAGTTGTCTTCAAAAAAATATATATATACATGTAAAGGGATATTCAGGGATTCCTGAAAGATATCAGTGTTCCAATGTAACTAGCGCTCATTTTGAAAAAAAAGTTGTTTGGAAATAGCAAAGTGCTAAGAAAATGTAAACATTGGGTATTTCTAAACTCAGGACAAAATTTAGAAACTATTTAGCATGGTTGTTTTTTGGTGGTTGTAGATGTGTAACAGATTTTGGGGGTCAAAGTTAGAAAAAGTTTGTTTTTTCCATTTTTTCCTCATTTTTTATTTTTTTTATAGTACATAAGATATGATGAAAATAATGGTATCTTTAGAAAGTCTTTTTAATGGCGAGAAAAACGGTATATAATATGTGTGGGTACAGTAAACGAGTAAGGAAAATTACAGCTAAACACAAACACAGCAAAAATGTAAAAATAGCCTTGGGTCCCAAACGGACAGAAAATAGAAAAGTGCTGTTGTCATTTAGGGGTTATTCCAGCCAAAATTGTAAACCATGTGGGTGCATTTCAGTATTGAACAGAAGCAATTTTGTAATATACATGCATTAGCAAAAATGCTCCTAATAAAAGCTTTAGCCGTTTCATAAGTGTATTTAAGTATGCAACGTGCACCAGCATTTTAAACACAACACTTGTTCGGAAAGCCTAAGGTTCTTGTACCATCTGGTAATGACTCAATTTGTTAATTGCTGACATGACACAAGCTCCACTGATGATCTGAGCAGCTGCAGTATTTAAAATGTGGGTGCAGTGGCAATATCTAGCTATGCTTCACATGCATGTGAAGGGAAAAAACAGAATTTATGTTTACCTGATAAATTACTTTCTCCAACGGTGTGTCCGGTCCACGGCGTCATCCTTACTTGTGGGATATTCTCTTCCCCAACAGGAAATGGCAAAGAGCCCAGCAAAGCTGGTCACATGATCCCTCCTAGGCTCCGCCTTCCCCAGTCATTCGACCGACGTAAAGGAGGAATATTTGCATAGGAGAAACCATATGATACCGTGGTGACTGTAGTTAGAGAAAATAATTCATCAGACCTGATTAAAAAACCAGGGCGGGCCGTGGACCGGACACACCGTTGGAGAAAGTAATTTATCAGGTAAACATAAATTCTGTTTTCTCCAACATAGGTGTGTCCGGTCCACGGCGTCATCCTTACTTGTGGGAACCAATACCAAAGCTTTAGGACACGGATGAAGGGAGGGAGCAAATCAGGTCACCTAGATGGAAGGCACCACGGCTTGCAAAACCTTTCTCCCAAAAATAGCCTCAGAAGAAGCAAAAGTATCAAACTTGTAAAATTTAGTAAAAGTGTGCAGTGAAGACCAAGTCGCTGCCTTACATATCTGATCAACAGGAGCCTCGTTCTTGAAGGCCCATGTGGAAGCCACAGCCCTAGTGGAATGAGCTGTGATTCTTTCAGGAGGCTGCCGTCCGGCAGTCTCATAAGCCAATCTGATGATGCTTTTAATCCAAAAAGAGAGAGAGGTAGAAGTTGCTTTTTGACCTCTCCTTTTACCAGAATAAACAACAAACAAGGAAGATGTTTGTCTAAAATCCTTTGTAGCATCTAAATAGAATTTTAGATCACGAACAACATCCAAATTGTGCAACAAACGTTCCTTCTTTGAAACTGGATTCGGACACAAAGAAGGCACGACTATCTCCTGGTTAATGTTTTTGTTAGAAACAACTTTCGGAAGAAAACCAGGTTTAGTACGTAAAACCACTTTATCTGCATGGAACACCAGATAAGGAGGAGAACACTGCAGAGCAGATAATTCTGAAACTCTTCTAGCAGAAGAAATTGCTTTCCAAGATAATAACTTAATATCAACGGAATGTAAGGGTTCAAACGGAACTCCCTGAAGAACTGAAAGAACTAAATTGAGACTCCAAGGAGGAGTCAAAGGTTTGTAAACAGGCTTGATTCTAACCAGAGCCTGAACAAAGGCTTGAACATCTGGCACAGCTGCCAGTTTTTTGTGAAGTAACACAGACAAGGCAGAAATCTGTCCCTTCAAGGAACTTGCAGATAGTCCTTTCTCCAAACCTTCTTGAAGAAAGGATAGAATCTTAGGAATTTTTACCTTGTCCCAAGGGAATCCTTTAGATTCACACCAACAGATATATTTTTTCCATATTTTGTGGTAAATTTTTCTAGTTACAGGCTTTCTGGCCTGAACAAGAGTATCAATGACAGAATCTTAGAGCCCTCGCTTTGATAAGATCAAGCGTTCAATCTCCAAGCAGTCAGTTGGAGTGAGACCAGATTCGGATGTTCGAACGGACCTTGAACAAGAAGGTCTCGTCTCAAAGGTAGCTTCCATGGTGGAGCCGATGACATATTCACCAGGTCTGCATACCAAGTCCTGCGTGGCCACGCAGGAGCTATCAAGATCACCAATGCCCTCTCCTGATTGATCCTGGCTACCAGCCTGGGGATGAGAGGAAACGGCGGGAATACATAAGCTAGTTTGAAGGTCCAAGGTGCTACTAGTGCATCTACTAGAGTCGCCTTGGGATCCCTGGATCTGGACCCGTAGCAAGGAACCTTGAAGTTCTGACGAGACGCCATCAGATCCATGTCTGGAATGCCCCACAATTGAGTAATTTGGGCAAAGATTTCCGGATGGAGTTCCCACTCCCCCGGATGAAATGTCTGACGACTCAGAAAATCCGCTTCCCAATTTTCCACTCCTGGGATGTGGATTGCAGACAAGTGGCAGGAGTGAGTCTCCGCCCATTGAATGATTTTGGTCACTTCTTCCATCGCCAGGGAACTCCTTGTTCCCCCCTGATGGTTGATGTACGCAACAGTCGTCATGTTGTCTGATTGAAACCGTATGAACTTGGCCTTTGCTAGCTGAGGCCAAGCCTTGAGAGCATTGAATATCGCTCTCAGTTCCAGAATATTTATCGGGAGAAGAGATTCTTCCCGAGACCAAAGACCCTGAGCTTTCAGGGGTCCCCAGACCGCGCCCCAGCCCACCAGACTGGCGTCGGTCGTGACAATGACCCACTCTGGTCTGCGGAAGCTCATCCCCTGTGACAGGTTGTCCAGGGACAGCCACCAACGGAGTGAATCTCTGGTCCTCTGATCTACTTGTATCGTCGGAGACAAGTCTGTATAGTCCCCATTCCACTAACTGAGCATGCACAGTTGTAATGGTCTTAGATGAATTCGCGCAAAAGGAACTATGTCCATTGCCGCTACCATCAAACCTATTACTTCCATGCACTGCGCTATGGAAGGAAGAGGAACAGAATGAAGTATTTGACAAGAGTTTAGAAGTTTTGACTTTCTGGCCTCTGTCAGAAAAATCCTCATTTCTAAGGAGTCTATTATTGTTCCCAAGAAGGGAACCCTTGTTGAGGGAGATAGAGAACTTTTTTCTACGTTCACTTTCCACCCGTGAGATCTGAGAAAGGCCAGGACAATGTCCGTGTGAGCCTTTGCTAGAGGAAGGGACGACGCTTGAATCAGAATGTCGTCCAAGTAAGGTACTACTGCAATGCCCCTTGGTCTTAGCACCGCTAGAAGGGACCCTAGTACCTTTGTGAAAATCCTTGGAGCAGTGGCTAATCCGAACGGAAGTGCCACAAACTGGTAATGCTTGTCCAGGAATGCGAACCTTAGGAACCGATGATGTTCCTTGTGGATAGGAATATGTAGATACGCATCCTTTAAATCCACCGTGGTCATGAATTGACCTTCCTGGATGGAAGGAAGAATTGTTCGAATGGTTTCCATTTTGAACGATGGAACCTTGAGAAACTTGTTTAGGATCTTGAGATCTAAGATTGGTCTGAATGTTCCCTCTTTTTTGGGAACTACGAACAGATTGGAGTAGAACCCCATCCCTTGTTCTCCTAAAGGAACAGGATGAATCACTCCCATTTTTAACAGGTCTTCTACACAATGTAAGAATGCCTGTCTTTTTATGTGGTCTGAAGACAATTGAGACCTGTGGAACCTCCCCCTTGGGGGAAGCCCCTTGAATTCCAGAAGATAACCTTGGGAGACTATTTCTAGTGCCCAAGGATCCAGAACATCTCTTGCCCAAGCCTGAGCGAAGAGAGAGAGAGTCTGCCCCCCACCAGATCCGGTCCCGGATCGGGGGCCAACATCTCATGCTGTCTTGGTAGCAGTGGCAGGTTTCTTGGCCTGCTTTCCTTTGTTCCAGCCTTGCATTGGTCTCCAGGCTGGCTTGGCTTGAGAAGTATTACCCTCTTGCTTAGAGGACGTAGCACTTGGGGCTGGTCCGTTTCTGCGAAAGGGACGAAAATTAGGTTTATTTTTGGCCTTGAAAGACCTATCCTGAGGAAGGGCGTGGCCCTTGCCCCCAGTGATATCAGAGATAATCTCCTTCAAGTCAGGGCCAAACAGCGTTTTCCCCTTGAAAGGAATGTTAAGCAATTTGTTCTTGGAAGACGCATCCGCTGACCAAGATTTTAACCAAAGCGCTCTGCGCGCCACAATAGCAAAACCAGAATTTTTCGCCGCTAACCTAGCCAATTGCAAAGTGGCGTCTAGGGTGAAAGAATTAGCCAATTTGAGAGCATGAATTCTGTCCATAATCTCCTCATAAGAAGAAGAATTATTATTGAGCGCCTTTTCTAGCTCATCGAACCAGAAACACGCTGCTGTAGTGACAGGAACAATGCATGAAATTGGTTGTAGAAGGTAACCTTGCTGAACAAACATCTTTTTAAGCAAACCTTCTAATTTTTTATCCATAGGATCTTTGAAAGCACAACTATCTTCTATGGGTATAGTGGTGCGTTTGTTTAGAGTAGAAACCGCCCCCTCGACCTTGGGGACTGTCTGCCATAAGTCCTTTCTGGGGTCGACCATAGGAAACAATTTTTTAAATATGGGGGGAGGGACGAAAGGTATACCGGGCCTTTCCCATTCTTTATTTACAATGTCCGCCACCCGCTTGGGTATAGGAAAAGCTTCGGGGGGCCCCGGGACCTCTAGGAACTTGTCCATTTTACATAGTTTCTCTGGAATGACCAAATTCTCACAATCATCCAGAGTGGATAACACCTCCTTAAGCAGAGCGCGGAGATGTTCCAATTTAAATTTAAATGTAATCACATCAGGTTCAGCTTGTTGAGAAATTTTCCCTGAATCTGAAATTTCTCCCTCAGACAAAACCTCCCTGGCCCCCTCAGACTGGGGTAGGGGCCCTTCAGAACCAATATCATCAGCGTCCTCATGCTCTTCAGTATTTTCTAAAACAGAGCAGTCGCGCTTTCGCTGATAAGTGGGCATTTTGGCTAAAATGTTTTTGATAGAATTATCCATTACAGCCGTTAATTGTTGCATAGTAAGGAGTATTGGCGCGCTAGATGTACTAGGGGCCTCCTGTGTGGGCAAGACTGGTGTAGACGAAGGAGGGGATGATGCAGTACCATGCTTACTCCCCTCACTTGAGGAATCATCTTGGGCATCATTTTCTCTAAATTTTGTGTCACATAAATCACATCTATTTAAATGAGAAGGAACCTTGGCTTCCCCACATTCAGAACACAGTCTATCTGGTAGTTCAGACATGTTAAACAGGCAAAAACTTGATAACAAAGTACAAAAAACGTTTTAAAATAAACCGTTACTGTCACTTTAAATTTTAAACTGAACACACTTTATTACTGCAATTGCGAAAAAGTATGAAGGAATTGTTCAAAATTCACCAAAATTTCACCACAGTGTCTTAAAGCCTTAAAAGTATTGCACACCAAATTTGGAAGCTTTAACCCTTAAAATAACGGAACCGGAGCCGTTTTTATATTTAACCCCTTTACAGTCCCTGGTATCTGCTTTGCTGAGACCCAACCAAGCCCAAAGGGGAATACGATACCAAATGACGCCTTCAGAAAGTCTTTTCTATGTATCAGAGCTCCTCACACATGCATCTGCATGTCATGCTTCTCAAAAACAAGTGCGCAATAGAGGCGCGAAAATGAGACTCTGCCTATGATTAGGGAAAGCCCCTAGAGAATAAGGTGTCCAATACAGTGCCTGCCGGTTATTTTACATAATTCCCAAGATTAAAATAATTCCTCAAGGCTATGGAGTATAAAATATGTTTATATATAAATCGATTTAGCCCAGAAAATGTCTACAGTCTTAAAAAGCCCTTGTGAAGCCCTTTTTTTTCTTTCTGTAATAAAAATGGCTTACCGGATCCCATAGGGAAAATGACAGCTTCCAGCATTACATCGTCTTGTTAGAATGTGTCATACCTCAAGCAGCAAAAGTCTGCTCACTGTTCCCCCAACTGAAGTTAATTCCTCTCAACAGTCCTGTGTGGAAACAGCCATCGATTTTAGTAACGGTTGCTAAAATCATTTTCCTCTTACAAACAGAAATCTTCATCTCTTTTCTGTTTCAGAGTAAATAGTACATACCAGCACTATTTTAAAATAACAAACTCTTGATTGAATAATAAAAACTACAGTTAAACACTAAAAAACTCTAAGCCATCTCCGTGGAGATGTTGCCTGTACAACGGCAAAGAGAATGACTGGGGAAGGCGGAGCCTAGGAGGGATCATGTGACCAGCTTTGCTGGGCTCTTTGCCATTTCCTGTTGGGGAAGAGAATATCCCACAAGTAAGGATGACGCCGTGGACCGGACACACCTATGTTGGAGAAAAGTAAATTTATGCTTACCTGATAAATTAATTTCTTCTATGGTACGATGAGTCCATGGATTCATCCTTTACTTGTGGGATATTATCTTCCTGCTAACAGGAAGTGGCAAAGAGCACCACAGCAGAGCTGTCTATATAGCTCCTCCCTTAGCTCCACCCCTCAGTCATTCGACCGAAGGTACAGGAAGAAAAAGGAGAAACTACAAGGTGCAGGTGTGACTGAAGTTTAAAATCAAAAAATATAATCTGTCTTAAAATGACAGGGCTGGCCCTGGACTCGTCGTACCATAGAAGAAATTAATTTATCAGGTAAGCATAAATTTACTTTTCTTCTATAAGGTACGATGAGTCCACGGATTCATCCTTTACTTGTGGGATACAATACCAAAGCTACAGAACACGGATGAACGGGAGGGACAAGACAGATGGCTTAACAGAAGGCATCACTGCTTGAAGAACTTTTCTCCCAAAAATAGCCTCCGAAGAATCAAAAGTATCAAATTTGTAAAATTTGGAAAAGGTATGAAGCGAAGACCAAGTCGCAGCCTTACAAATCTGTTCAACAGAAGCAACATTTTTAAAAGCCCATGTGGAAGCCACTGCTCTAGTAGAGTGAGCTGTAATCCTTTCAGGAGGCTGCTGTCCAGCAGTCTCGTATGCCAAACGGATGATGCTTTTCAGCCAAAAATAAAGAGAGGTAGCTGTAGCTTTTTGACCTCTACGTTTCCCAGAATAGACAACAAAGAAGATGTTTTTAACGAAAATCTTTGGTCGCTTGCAAGTAAAACTTCAAAGCACGAACCACGTCCAAGTTGTGCAACAGACGCTCCTTCTTAGAGGAAGGATTAGGACACAGAGAAGGAACAACAATTTCCTGATTGATATTCCTATTAGTAACAACCTTAGGAAGGAATCCAGGTTTGGTACGCAAAACCACCTTATTAGCATGGGAAACAAGATAAGGCGAGTCGCATTGCAATGCAGATAGTTCAGAAACTCTTCGAGCCGAAGAGATAGCAACTAAAAACAGAACTTTCCAAGACATAAGCTTAATATCTATGGAATGCATAGGTTCAAACGGAAGCCCTTGAAGAACATTTAGAACAAAATTCAAACTCCATGGCGGAGCAACAGGTTTAACCCCTTAATGACCACAGCACTTTTCCATTTTCTGGAACCAAGGCTATTTTTACATTTTTGCGGTGTTTGTGTTTAGCTGTAATTTTCCTCTTACTCATTTACTGTACCCACACATTATATACCGTTTTTCTCGCCATTAAATGGACTTTCAAAATATACCATTATTTTCATCATATCTTATAATTTACTATAAAAAATATAAAATATGAGGAAAAAATGGAAAAAAAACACACTTTTTCTAACTTTGACCCCCAAAATCTGTTACACATCTACAACCACGAAAAAACACCCATGCTAAATAGTTTCTAAATTTTGTCCTGAGTTTAGAAATACCCAATGTTAATATGTTTTGCTTTTTTTGCAAGTTATAGGGCCATAAATACAAGTAGCACTTTGCCATTTCCAAACCACTTTTTTTCAAAATTAGCGCTAGTTACATTGGAACACTGATATCTTTCAGGAATCTCTGAATATCCATTGACATGTATATATTTTTTTTTAGAAGACATCCCAAAGTATTGATCTAGGCCCAATTTGGTATATTTCATGCCACCATTTCACCGCCGAATGCGATCAAATAAAAAAAAATTTTTACTTTTTCACAAATTTTTTCACAAACTTTAGGTTTCTCACTGAAATTATTTACAAACAACTCATTAAATTATGGAACAAATGGTTGTAAATGCTTCTCTGGGATCCCCTTTGTTCATAAATAGCAGACATATATGGCTTTGCTTTTTGGTAATTAGAAGGCTGCTAAATGCCACTGCGCACCACACGTGTATTATGCCCAGCAGTGAATGGGTTAATTAGGGAGCATGTAGGGAGCTTCTAGGGTTAATTTTAGCTCTAGTGTAGTGTAGTAGACAACCCCAAGTATTGATCTAGGCCCATTTTGGTATATTTCATGCCACCATTTCACCGCCAAAAGCAATCAAATAAAAAAAAATTGTTCACTTTTTCAAACTTTAGGTTTCTCACTAAAATTATTTACAAACAGCTTGTGCAATTATGGCACAAATGGTTGTAAATGCTTCTCTGGGATCCCCTTTGTTCAGAAATAGCAGACATATATGGCTTTGGCGTTGCTTTTTGGTAATTATAAGGCCGCTAAATGCTGCTGCGCATCACATGTGTATTATGGCCAGCAGTGAAGGGGTTAATTAGGTAGTTTGTAGGGAGCTTGCAGGGTTAATTTTAGCTTTAGTGTAGAGATCAGACTCCCACCTGACACATCCCACCCCCTGATCCCTCCCAAACAGCTCTCTTCCCTCCCCCACCCCACAATTGTCCCCGCCATCTTAAGTACTGGCAGAAAGTCAGCCAGTACTAAAATAAAAGGTATTAAAAAAAAAAAAAAAAAAAATTTTTTTTTAGCATATTTACATATGCTGCTATGTAGGGTCCCCCCTTAGCCCCCAACCTCCCTGATCCCCCCAAAATAGCTCCCTAACCCTCCCCCTCTGCCTTATTGGGGCCATCTTGGGTACTGGCAGCTGTCTGCCAGTACCCAGTTTGCAAATAAAAATGTTTTTTTTTTATTATTTTTTTTTATTTGTTTCTGTAGTGTAGCTTCCCCCCCACAGTCCAATACCCCACCAGCCAAACCGATCACCAAATAAATATATTAACCCCTTTGATTCCCACTTCTAACAACAAACTTTCTGTAGTGTAGTGGTTCCCACCCGCTCCACAAAGGCCATCGATGGCCGCCACCCACCTCCCACACCGGCTCCCACCCACCAACGAAAGTAGCCGTTAATGTCCGGTGCAGAGAGGGCCACAGAGTGGCTCTCTCTGCACCGGATGGCTAAAAATGGTTATTGCAGGATGCCTCGATATCGAGGCATCACTGCAATAACCAGAAAGCAGCTGGAAGCGAGCAGGATCGCTTCCAGCTGCTTTCCACACCGAGGACGTGCAGGGTACGTCCTCAGGCGTTAACTGCCTTTTTTTGAGGACGTACCCTGCACGTCCTCGGTCATTAAGGGGTTAAACACAGGCTTGATTCTAACTAAAGCCTGACAGAACGTCTGGAACATCTGCCAGACGCTTGTGCTGAAGAATTGATAAAGCAGATATCTGTCCCTTTAAGGAACTAGCTGATAGCCCCTTCTCCAATCCTTCTTGGAGAAAGGACAAAATCCTAGGAATCCTGATCTTACTCCATGGAATCGCACCAATAAAGATATTTACGCCATATCTTATGATACATTTTCCTGGTGACAGGCTTTCAAGCCTGAATCAAGTTATCTATGACAGACTCAGAGAACCTCCGCTTGGATAAGATCAAGCATTCAATCTCCAAGCAGTCAGTCGCAGAGAAACTAGATTTGGATGCTGGAACGGACCTTGAATCAGAAGGTCCTGTCTCAGTGGCAGAGTCCATGGTGGAAGAGATGACATGTCCACCAGGTCTGCATACCAAGTCCTGCGTGGCCACGCAGGTGCTATCAAAATCACAGAAGCTCTCTCCTGTTTGATTCTGGCAAATATCGCTCTCAGTTCTAGAATATTTATCGGGAGGAGAGCCTCCTCCTGAGTCCACAAACCCTGTGCTTTCAGGGAATTGCAGACTGCACCCCAGCCCAATAGGCTGGCGTCCGTCGTCACTATGATCCACGCTGGCCTGCGGAAACACATTCCCTTGGACAGATGATCCTGTGACAACCACCAAAGAAGAGAGTCTCTGGTCTCTTGGTCCAGATTTATCTGAGGAGATAAATCTGCATAATCCCCATTCCACTGTTTGAGCATGCAAAGTTGCAGTGGTCTGAGATGCAAGCGAGCAAACGGAACTATGTCCATTGCCGCTACCATTAAGCCGATTACCTCAATACACTGAGCCACTGACGGCCAAGGAATGGAATGAAGAGCTCGGCAGATGAATAAAATTTTTGATTTCCTGACCTCCGTCATAAAAATTTTCATGTCCACCGAATCTATCAGAGTTCCCAGGAATGGAACTCTTGTGAGAGGGGTAAGTGAACTCTTTTTTACGTTCACCTTCCACCCGTGAGATCTTAGAAAAGCCAACACGATGTCCGTGTGAGACTTGGCTAGTTGGTAAGTCGACGCCTGGATTAAGATATCGTCCAGATAAGGCGCCACAGCTATGCCCCGCGGCCTTAGAACCGCTAGAAGGGACCCTAGCACCTTTGTGAAAATTCTGGGAGCCGTGGCCAACCCGAAGGGAAGAGCCACGAACTGGTAATGCTTGTCCAGAAAGGCGAACCGGAGGAACTGGTGATGATCTTTGTGGATAGGAATGTCTAGATACGCATCCTTTAAGTCCATGGTGGTCATATATTGACCCTCCTGGATCATCGGCAAAATAGTCCGAATGGTCTCCATCTTGAAGGATGGGACTCTGAGGAATTTGTTTAGGATCTTGAGATCGAAAATTGGTCTGAAGGTTCCCTCTTTTTTGGGAACCACAAACAGATTGGAGAAGAACCCTTGGCCCTGTTCTGTTTTCGGAACTGGGCAGATCACTCCCATGGTATATAGGTCTTCTACACAGCGTGTCTGGTTTACAGACAATTGAGAAAGATGGAATCTCCCCCTTGGGGGAGAATCTTTGAAATCTAGAAGATACCCCTGAGTTACTATTTCTAAAGCCCATGAGTCCTTAACGTCTCTTGCCCAAGCCTAAGCGAAGAGAGAAAATCTGCCCCCAACTAGATCCGGTCCCGGATAGGGGGCTACCCCTTCATGCTGTCTTGGTGGCAGCAGCGGGCTTTTTGGCCTGTTTACCCTTGTCCCAAGTCTGGTTAGGTCTCCAGACTGACTTGGATTGAGCAAAATTCCCTTCTTGCTTTGCAGCAGGGAAGAGGTAGAGGGACCACCTTTGAAGTTTCGAAAGGAACGAAAATTATTTTGTTTGGTCCTCATCTTATTCGTCTTATCCTGAGGAAGGGCATGGCCCTTCTCTCCAGTGACGTCTGAAATTATCTCTTTCAGTTCAGGCCAGAATAGGGTCTTACCCTTGAAAGGGATGGCTACAAGCTTAGCTTTTGATGACACATCAGCAGACCAGGACTTAAGCCATAACGCTCTACGCGCTAAAATGGCAAAACCTGAATTCTTCGCCGCTAATTTAGCCAGTTGAAAAGCGGCATCTGTAATGAAAGCGTTAGCTAGCTTAAGAGCCGTAATTCTATCCAGAATATCATCTAATGGGGTCTCAACCTGAAGAGCCTCTTCCAGAGCCTCGAACCAAAAGGACGCTGCAGTAGTTACAGGAACAATGCACGCAATAGGTTGGAGAAGAAAACCTTGATGAACAAATATTTTCTATAGGAGACCCTCTAATTTTTTATCCATAGGATCTTTGAAAGCACAACTGTCCTCAATAGGTATAGTTGTACGCTTAGCCAGGGTAGAAATAGCTCCCTCCACCTTAGGGACCGTCTGCCACGAGTCCAGTACGGCGTCAGATATGGGAAACATTTTCTTAAAAGTAGGAGGGGGAGCGAACGGAATACCTGGTCTATCCCACTCCTTAGTAACAATGTCCGAAATCCTCTTAGGGACCGGAAAAACATCAGTGTAGGCAGGAACCTCTAGGAATCTGTCCATTTTACACAATTTCTCTGGAACTACAATAGGGTCACAATCATCCAGAGTCGCTAAAACCTCCCTGAGCAATAAGCCGAGGTGTTCTAGTTTAAATTTAAAAGCCATCATATCTGAGTCTGTCTGAGGGAACATATTTCCTGAATCAGAAAACTTACCCTCAGCCAGCGAATCCCTCACCCCCAGCTCAGAACATTGTGAGGGAACATCGGATATGGCTAATAAAGCGTCAGAGGGCTCAGCGTTTGTTCTCACACCAGACCTATTGCGCTTCCCCTGCAACCCAGGCATCTTAGATAAAACCTCTGTGAGGGTAGTACTCATATCTTGCAGGGTGAAAGAATTAGACGCACTAGAAGTACTTGGCGTCGCTTGTGCGGGCGTTAATGGTTGTGACACTTGGGGAGAATTAGATGGCATAACCTGATACCTTCTGACTAAGAATCATCCTGCGACATACTTTTAGTAGCTAAAATATGTTCTTTGCAATTTGACCTTTCAGTGCATGAGGGACACATTCTAAGTGGAGGTTCCACAATGGCTTCTAAACATATTGAACATTGACTTTCCTCAATGTCAGACATGTTGAATAGGCTAGTAATGACTACAAACAAGCATGAAAACACTTTATTTAGTGAAAAAATAACAATCTTAAAAAACGGTACTGCGCCTTTAAGAGAAAAAAAAGCATACTCGTTCTGCAAAACAGCCTTAAAATTCCCCAAATTTTTAAAAATTTTGCAAGCAGACACAATATATGTAAAGATTGCCCCACAAGGAATTATAACATTTAACCCTTTAATGTGTAAACCGGATTGAAATTAGACCTAAATCCAGAAAAAATACCCTCAGCACCTTGCCACAGCCCTGCTGTGGCCCTACCTGCCCTCAGGGATAGTAAATGTGGGATTAAAGCTTCTATTTGGCCCAAAACATCCACCAGGGCCCTCAGGAGTTAGAGCTTGCTGAGAGAACCTAACTGCGCATCTGAGGCTCGAAAATAGGCCCCGCCCATCTCACTCGATGTCTCTACAGCCTCAAAGAACCGCACCAGAGCGGTTTTAACTAGCCATGTGGGTTCTGAGACCCAAAACTAAGCCAAGTGTACCCTCAATAAAGTTGACCAAAACGTTATTGCCCACAAAAAGTTAACAGCACTCCCAGATCATAAAAACGTTTGCCCACAAACATTTACAACTCAGTGTCAACCATTTTTGTAATTGGCAAGCTTAGTAATGCCCTTCTTATTTGCTCTAGGATTACTGCTTACCCTTACCCTCCTGGTTATAATGTCAGCCTTTCTGAAATACACAGTCTCTCCAGAAAAATATGACTGAACATACCTCACTGCTGCATAGCATGAAAACGTTCCTCACACTTTAGTTTCCTGTACTCCTCAGTCTCTGTGGGAACAGAACTGGATCTTAGTTACAAATGCTAAGATCATCATCCTCCAGGCAGAAGTCTTCATCCATCTGCTGCCTGAGAGTAAATAGTAAACACCGGTACCATTTAAAATAAACTCTTGCTTGAAGAAATTAAAAACTAATATTTTATCACCTCTTTCACTTTACCCTTCCTAGTACTTAGAGTAAACAAAGAATGACTGGGGGGTGGAGCTAAGGGAGGAGCTATATAGACAGCTCTGCTGTGGTGCTCTTTGCCACTTCCTGTTAGCAGGAGGATAATATCCCAAAAGTAAAGGATGAATCCGTGGACTCGTCGTACCTTATAGAAGAAATGCTAACACTAAAACGGTGATAACTCTTAATAGAAGCATTTTTGCCAATACATGTATATTGCAAATATATTTCTATTTAAAGATGCAATAAATCTATGTGCATTTATATATTGACTGGAATGTCCCTTTAATTAAAGAAAAAGTTGGGGTTTCCTGACCTTTAAACCCCCATTTTTTCTTTCATGAGTCAAATAGAAAATGCAGTTTTAAGCAACTTTCTAATATACTACTATTATACATTTGTCTTTGTTCTCTTGCAATCTTTATTTGAAAAAACAGGAATGTAAGCATAGAAGCCAGCCCATTTAGACACCAATCAGCAAGCGCTACCGGTGATGAACCAAAAATGAGCCGGCTCCTAAGTGTATATTCTTGCTTTTTCAAATAAAGATAACAAGAGAACGAAGAAAATGTGTTAATGGGAGTAAATTAGAAAGTTTCTTAAAATTGCATGCTCTATCTGAATAATAATTTAGGTTTTGTGTCCCTTTAATCCAATTTTTTTTTTTTTTTTTCTGGCTCCTAAGTTTTAAACAAATTTATCGACCCCCAATTCCAGGCATGATACTGTTGCCCAACTGTGGTTGTGAACTTGAAAGTAATTTATTAAACCAATACAATGGAAACCTAACACACTTTGAAAAAAAGGTTTTGTTCAAATAGATAAATAGTCACCTTAAAAGTTTATTATGAATCGGAACACAAAAATACTGTGACACTGAGGGGAAAAAACTGTGCAGAAGATACGAGGGTCAAGAACAATATTGACTAGCGGACCAAATGGCAATGCACAGATTGTATACAATGTCATTTTAACTTATTTAAGACTTTTCTAGTCATTTTATACAATTAAAACTTAATACACATGCAGATCTCTTGGTTAAATTGGGGTCCCCATGCATTGCAGAAACATGCATTCATTTAGGATTTACAGATTTAAAAATGTCTCTCTAGCTTCTCTGAAGGTTTTAGATTTACCAGTAATAATTTGTAGCAAATTGGGTGTCAAGTCAAAATTTCACCTCTCCTAGATGTATAATCATGCAAAAATGTTGTAAAAATGTATATACATGCAGAGTGATATTCTTTATCACCTACCCAGAGGAAAAAAGTTGGAAAAGGGGCTACTTCAATTCTTCATCAGTATAAACTTGATATCGGTAGCTCCACTCTTGTATCTTCCACACTTCCAAATCAGCAAAACTTATGACTTATCTTAAACACATGTACAGAATAAGAAGAAAATTCTATGCAAAGTGGCATTTGCTACATGCAACTAACAGGAAATGGTTACACACTTATAGATTAAACAAGTATGATAATGCTACATTACACGTACCGTATATACTGCAAGTAATACCTCTCACTACACACAAATAGCAATGTTGTGATGCAGCAATAATACAAAAACTATACATGTATATGGGTACGTTTAAAATATTAACTTAACAGGATTTCTCAGACATATTTTGTAGTCAAAAAAACTAATTATGACTTACCAGATAATTTCCTTTCCTTCGATACAGGGAGAGTCCATAGCTGCATTCATTACTTTTGGGAAATACAGAACCTGGCCACCAGGAGGAGGCAAAGACACCACAGCCAAAGGCTTAAATACCTCCCCCCACTTCCCTCATCCCCCAGTCATTCTGCCAAGGGAACAAGGAACAGTAGGAGAAATAGGGTGAAAAAGGTGCCAGAAGAACAATAATATAAATATAGGGCCGCCCTCCGGAGAGCACGGGCGGGAGCTGTGGACTCTCTATGTATCGAAGGAAAGGAAATTATCTGGTAAGTCATAATTTATGTTTTCCTTCTAAATACAGAGAGAGTCCACAGCTGCATTCATTACTTTTGGGAAAACAATACCCAAGCTATAGAGGAATGTTAACGGGGGGGGGGGGGGGTTAACAGGATGGTGGCCCATCTGCGGGCACCACAGTCAATTTTTTTCCCCCAACTCCCGAAAATGGCATCAACAGCAGCAAAAGACCCAAAAAGGAGCATGACTAAGCAACTGCCCAACAATTAGGACTGTAAAAGCCCAAAGTAGAGACCACACAAAATCACTGATCCCAAAAGCAGCACACAAACCTCTGAGGAGATGAGTCCCGCTGACTATGTGGTCAGGTGAAGCAACACTCCACCCTGGACACAACAAGGGGAACCACCAAAACTCCCAACACCGTACCCTTCCATAGGAAGAACACAGAAACAAGAATATGCTAAAGAAACAGAGGACCTCAAAGCACAATCCCAGACAAAAAGGGAGAGAAGCCCCTTGCAAAAACCGAAGAAAAAGTCTCCTTAGAAAGAAGACCCAGGAAGGTGGATTACCCGACTGCAAGAGAATCTAGAACTTGGATAGATATTCCAGAAACTTGCAAGCAAATACTTTTAAAAACAGGGGCACTTTCATTGATGAAAGTTTACATTGCACCGGATTTGTAGAAATACTTACCTTTTACTTCTGCAAAGCCGGATCGATGATCCCCCGCCTTCTTCTTCCTGCTGTACAACCACAGCAATGACGAAACTGGCTTCCTCCAATCACAGCCGGGCATCACGAGATGGACGCTCTGGGGTGCAAGCCATGATTGGAGGAAGCCGGTTTTGTCATTTCTGACGTCAGTACAGAGGAACTGAGGCTGGGATCGGCGATCCGGTTTTGCAGAAGTAAAAAGGTAAGTATTTCTACAAATCCGGTGCAATGTAAATTTTCATCAATGAAAGTGCCCCTGTTTTTAAAAGTATTTTTAAAAACCGGGCACTCATTGCTGAAAATTGACATTCACTTTAAAGGTGCAAGTAGCTGTATTCAAACTGCGGACCTTTCGCTTGCTAGACAGCTTAGCTAACCATCAGGCTACTACAGCTGGCTCAACGTAACAGGTCAAGGAATAGACAAATTCAAGGACCATATGCTGCATCGATACAAATAACCAATGCAATCCTAGACAAGAAGTCTAAAGTCCTGACGGACAAAACATGAACGCAATTGCCTGACCACCGGCCATGTTAAAGCCAAAATAAATGAACACCAAGGTTCATGACCTCAGAAAGGAACAGAAAAGGGCAACTAGATCTGTTTAGGAGCCCACATATCAAGGCAGTAGCGACAGGTGAGACCACCCATAACCACACGTCTGTTAGACAGCCATGTTAACCCTCAGGCTAAGAACTAGCTAATAACCCTTTCTCCAGGACACCCTCAAAGGCCCAGAGAGAACCACAAGAAGAAAAAAAAATAATCATAGTGAACCAACACCCCCCCCCCCCACCAAACCAGAAGGGGGAAGGCCGTCAACCCAAAAAGGGAAACAAGGGACCAGCTACCTGCTGAGGAGAGAACTCACACCCCTCCGAAGACACCCTTTCATAATACATCAAAATACCAAGGGGCGAAGACCCTGTCCAAACTCCATAATAAGAAGCACTTATAATGAAGAACCACAAAAACAAGCCAAAGCACAAAAAAGGAGCATCAGGACCCTGATGTCCACCCCTGACAGACTGAATCAACCCAGCGATGTGATATAGTCGAAGGAAACAAGGAAGAATAAAGTTCCCCCTCCCTGAAGGATCCAGAGATCTACGTAAGAATCCCTGACCACAATCCCCTAAAGGATAAGACTAGGATAGGCACGAAACACCCAGATCTAGATCGGATCCCACCAAAGGTAAAGATCCGACAAAAGGACACACCAAAGGAGAGTCCTTCGACCACCTGCTGAACTGAGTCAGCAAAAGAATCTACTGTAGAAAAACCCAACTGAAAAAACTCAGAAGACTAGGTCCTCCTAGTAGAAAGAGTGACTGAAGACTTCAAGAGAAAACAGAAGGAAGAGATAAGCCAAACTGCCCCGGTAGATGAAGGGTATTTCCCGGAATAGGGAAAGATATAGGGCAAACAGGCGACCGGTGCAGCCTAACCAGAATATGGAACAGATCACAACATGCAAAGCCGGAAAAAAAAAATCAGACTGTAAACATTCCCTACCCACAGTACCAACGAAGGACTGAAGGAAAACAGCAGGGCAAGCCTATAGAGTATTTGAACTCCAAAGGCCTAGGAGACATCTTGTCTGAAATCAAACAGACTCAAGAACCACCCCGGAGCCAAATTAACTGCAGCTAGGTTCAAAATCCCAATCCTCTGGATGTTGGGTGGATAAGCTATACACCGGACCGATAGAGCTTGCCCCCAGGAACTCCATTCCAAAACCAACTGGAAAGGACAAGAGATTCTTTAAAACTCCTAGCAGACGATGGAGAAACCAGAACCGCCAAAACTAGAACCAAAGGAAACTGGATACTGTATAGAAAAACCCCTCTAGATCGTAGAAAGCTAGGATCAGAACAAGATGATAAAAACAATACGGTCCCTAAGACCCCGATTTTCTCAACATGAGGATAGGAAAATATCCATCCCTGAGAAGGGAAGAGAGAACTGTATATCGACCCTCAAGAGGGAGAAAAATAGGCTCTACATAGAGAGCATAGCAAGCCAAAGAAAACCCCTATGGATCACAAAATAGAGGGGGAATTACAACCCTGTGTAAAGGAACCGGGAAAAGGACTCCGAAAAGTCCCCTGTCCTTCCCTCAAGAGAGGCGAAACTTAGTTCCTAACGAAAACTGCCACCGCAGAATTCAAACTCCAAGGCACAGCTTTGCAAAGCCGGCGGGAATTAACTCGTAGGCCACTTGGCCTGCATACGATCCAATATCAGACACCCAACCAAGACGATATAAGCAGGACCAGCCTGACCTCCAGGATAGAAGGGCTTCCTCTGAACCGAAAACAACCTCCTGAGAGAAGAAAAAGGGAGGTAACTAGTATCCAAACAGGACCAGGCTGCTAGTCAGGATACAACATATCTGTACAAACCCCAAAAGAACAGGGAAAACTATACCCAATCAGGACCAGCCCGATATGAAGGATACGACATATCTGTTCAAGGATCAAACTGAAAATTCTAAATTTCTAGCAGGGCCAGAAAACTGAGAATATACAGAAACATAGAAGCTCCGAAGCTTAAATATAGTCTTGGACACATCGAGGGAACAACACCCCGACCAGAGACAACCTATTTTTTTTATTTTTATTTTATCTTTATTTTTTTATAGAACTTCCACCGGAAGATTCCATCAATCGCGACATTGGATTGATTAGAAAAGAAATTAGGCAAGCGTACACAAGAGATAGCACAAGGGAAAGTGAAACAGACAGGGTCTGCCATCATGCAACACAATACCTCAAGAGCTCCGACCTGGGAATCTGATATAAAACCAAAGAATAACAATATAAAGACGATGAGGAATAGGATCACCATCCCTCCAGTCGTCTAAACAAGCTCACAATCTGAATCAGTAGATTCAGCTGACTGATCGTAAATAGGATCCTCCAATGTCGCCAAAACTTCTCTTAGAAGTACACGTAGGTGAGCCATTCTAAATTTAAAAGCAAAATTCACCTCCGTCGGAGCATCCGTGGTCTCTGATCCAAAAGGTAGCTCCTCTGACGCCTCAGAGGACACCGCGTCCCCAGAAGACTGATCAGATGCCAAAGTCCTCTAACATGCCGGACCTTGGGCAGTATTACACGGATTAAGTCTTCGCTTGCATGTAGCAGAAAGATGCAAATGTGCCAAGGCCAGAGAAATGGCCATGCAAAACCATGCAGTAACCTCTGGTGGAAAAAGGCCTCCTTCAGGAGATCGAATAACGGTATGCGGGGCCGAATCCTCAATGGTGGATGGCTCATTGGTCTGTAACATTCCAACATGGGAAGATGAGAATACTCTATTGCGGCATACGGAATATAATTGAGAGGGCTAGGTTATCTGGGCCTCCTCACAAACACAGGTATCAAAATCTTAATCAGAGGAAAACCCCACTAACATATCAGAATCCTTAATAACTCGGGTAAGTAGATTATGGTCAAAAAACAACTGGCACCTTACACCCCAATGGCTGGGGCACTCACCACCTCCTATGACCCAGACAGATAAAGAAAACAGATCCTCTCTGCAGTCGCACGGTCAGGAATACGGAAATGGGAAACAAAAATGTGACAACACCCAGTCACATGATGCAAAGTGCAGGATTCACTCCCACTAAGAAAAGCGCGCCAGTTCATAAAACTGTGCAGCTCGAAAATAACCTGTATGTTCGGTAAAAGCCTATGAGCCCCAAACTTCCATAAAGATAAAAGAGTCCCACTGAGACCCTTTCTTCTAACGTTACAAGCATGTAAAAACTGAAACAATCTTACCGGAATCGATGCCGTGGAACAGCAACACAGTCCTTCAAGTTTGACAGATGATAGCAGCTCTTCTAACATGGACTTGAGTGCAGAAAAGCAGGCAGCGAAACTCGTCAACGCTGATTGCTTATGGAGCTGTTAATATGAGTCGGGATGGTTTCGCAGAAAGACTCTCCCTGCATCTCCGGACTCTAACTTTCGTCAATGCTCTCACTAAGAGGCTGACAAGACTACTTAAAACTCCAGTCCCATCTCGAATAGTACTACCCTCCATAAGAGACTACTCCGTAATCTTCCAACACTTCTCTGCCAACCTCCTGTGACGAAAGGCAAAGAATGACTGGGGGATGAGGGAAGTGGCGGAGGTATTTAAGCCTTTGGCTGGGGTGTCTTTGCCTCTTCCTGGTGGCCAGGTTAAGTATTTTCCAAAAGTAATGAATGCAGATGTGGAGTCTCCCCCTGTATTTAGAAGGAAAAAGTTGCGCTTTAAACAAGTAGACCATAATAGCACATTCAAGAACAAACCTACAGGGCAAGCAGTGCTTGTGAATTAGCAGCTAGGTTTTCAATTTAAAGGAATAGTCTAGTCAAATTTAAACTTTCATGACTCAGATAGGACAAGCAATTTTAAGCAACTTTCTAATTTACTTCTATTATCATTTTTTCTTCGTTCTCTTGGTATCTTTATTTAAAAAAGCAAGAATATACGTTTAGGAGCAGGCCCATTTCTGGTTCAGCACCATGGCTAGCCCTTGCTAATTGGTGGCTACATTTAGACACCGATCAACAAGCACTACCCAGGTGATGAACCAAAAATGTGCCTGTTCCTAAGTGTATATTCTTGCTTTTTCAAATAAAGATAGCAAGAGAATGAAAAAAAATGCTGATAATAGAAGTAAATTAGAAAGTTGATTAAAATCGCATGCTCTATCTGAATCATGAAGGTTAAATTTTGACTAGACTATCCCTTTAAATTTACTTCAAGATAAACATACCCTTGCAGTTGTGTGTATTTACACCAATACCTATATATAGCTCAAAACTAGGAAAGCTATACTAGGGGTACAACTAGGTTTTCTTCCTGTTAGGTCAGCATTGAGATTAGGTAAATTACTTAGAATGATAGAATAGAATACTAATCGTATAATGATCACCCAGATGGTATTTAAAAACACAAAAAACAGGCACAAAATATGCACAAAAGGAGATATCTTAAGTTGCTTAGCAAAATGTATATTATAAGCTTATAAACTGTAGTCAATCATAAGATTTTTTTATAAAATTTAACAAATAAAAAGTAGAGTGTAAAATGTACTACTAATCTTATATGTACAGTCAACTATATATGCAGCAAAGTGCAGATCACATGTACTTGACAGGCTGAAATGCACAGCTGTAGAAAGGCTGGACTAAGAAGCAGGACAAAGGTAAGGTTATAGCTTCAAATTGTTATTTTTATGTTAGAATATATTTCTCCACAGGACCTAATAAGCTCATCACCCAGCTAATTTTACTGACTATCCGCCTTACATTTAAGACAATGTTAAGCTAAAATTTGCCAATATGAAATTTGTTCAATGATTTTTGCACAAAATATCATTAAATCGGTCTATGTTAAATTATGCCATTAATCCCAATTCCTCTTTCCACCTTCTCTTTTTATGTCTTGTTAAAAGAGTGAATCTTGGATTTCTCTTCAAGCACAACTGTGAAGGCTCTTTTGTTTTTAGGACCCCAAGTGCTTGTATAATGTAAGATCAGCCTTGTACAGGTTATTTTGGATGTTCTTGTTAAAGTGCCATAAAACAGGTTGAGATCTGTGCATATCCTAAAAGGGCTAATTAAGTACAAATAGTTTGCATTAAAATTTCTGGCAAGTATTTTAAAGTAATTTTCAAAAATAAGCAAAATTAGTTATAAAGCCATGCAGTCAGCTCCACCCCCCCTTATCAGTGTTTAGACACAGGCATTGCATTTCAACTGAGCTCACAGCTTCTAGGCTGCTCCAGCCGATAATCACTATGCACTTTTGCATTCTACCAAAACAACAATAGATATAGATACAGCCATAGAAGGAAATGTGTGGGGGGGAAGTTAGAGCTTTACAATTCAGAAACAAAAAAAAACAAAAAAGGCGAGGCACTGCAGTATAAATTTGCAGCTAAAGTACATATTATATTTTGCCTCTATCCCAACTTGTTTTATGTCCCTTTAAGTATTATCTTCTGAACATATACAGATAAAGAAGTACGGTATCAGATTGGATAAGTGCTACACCACCCTCACTGTGCTAATTCATAATGTCACCAAGCTAGCAAACTTTTCTGTGGAGAACACTGCATATTATATTACTTTTATAACCAATAAAAATGGCAAAACAGTTAAAGGGACAGTCTAGTCAAAATTAAACTTTTATTATTCAGATAGAGCATGCAATTTTAAACAACTTTCTAATTTACTCCTATTATCAATTTTCCTTTGATCTCTTTGTATCTTTAAATGTAAGCTTAGGAGCCGGCCCATTTTTGGTTCAGCACCTGGGTATCACTTGCTGATTGGTGGCTACATTTAGACACCAATCAGAAAGTGCTACGCAGGTGCTGAACCAAAATTGGGCCGGCTCCTATGCTAGCCTTATATTCTTGCTTGTTCAAATAAAGATACAAATAGAACAAAGAAAAATTGATAATTGGAGTAAATTAGAAAGTTGCTTAAAATTGCATGCTCTTTCTGAATCATGAAAGTTTAATTTTGACTAGACTATTGCTTTAAGAGTTTAATTGGAATTCCCAGTACGTGACGCCAATTTAAAATACATGCACTAACAAAACAGAGGAAGATAACTTATACAAGGTTATACATTTAAGAGACAATGCCACCATTTAACAATGAATAGTCAAGAAATGATAAACACAACTTCATTTTATTTTTAGCTACAGTAGTTACAGTTTGAAGTATTACAGAGTTGTTGTAGGGGATACATTGTAAATACATTAACACTTTCTATCAGTTTGAGATGGGAATAGAAAGGAACAAAATCTATGTAATAAAGAAAACTTGAAATATTTTCATTCAATCAGTTTTCTGAGGGGGGGGGGGGGTGTTAAATAACAAAACATGATTCCGACAACAGAGAAGTGGGAAAAACCAAATAGTGTTAGAAAATTAGATATATATTTTTTTTATGGAAGGAAAATTAGTGAAAAATAAAAAAACAAAACAGTAAAACATTATAGGTTCTGCAAGAACAGTAGTAGCAAGTAGTAGCAGACTGTAGGGGCTCAGCTCAATTTGCTGCGATTACAATTTCCATACAAAAGTGGTATTGAAGCCACTCCCTAAAGCAGCGGTGGGGAACCTTTGGGAGAGTGACCCGAACTGTCAATCTTATTTTAAAAAAACACTCCGCTTCCCTTCTAAATTTAACAGGACATTAAAGAAATATTTAAATAAAAGTTTATTTCGACTCCATAATATATATCAACAAAATAAAGCTTAAATTGACGATATACAAAAAATGGATTTATAAGGAAAAAAAATATTAAGCAATAACACTGAAGCCAACAAAAGCAAAACAATACGGTGGTAGCCCAGAGGCCATCATCAGGACATGTGCCATAGTTTCACTACCCCTGACCTGGTGAATATTCGGATTTGATAGACAAGACATTTTTACTAACTACCAGTGTTTTTCTAGGACAAGATACAAACTGCCTGGCTTAAAGGGGCATTAAAGTCATTTCCACAAATACATAGTTTATATCAGCAAATAAGCACTAGACTGCAAAAGTTCTGCATAAATTACATGTTAAACATTTTAAATAATAATTTTATTAGTCCAAAGTCCAGGGTTTTCCTCTCTCAGAACAGTTCAGCTATATACCCACTGAAAAGTCTATTGAGCATTTGGTAATCTTTTCTCTTTCGCAACTGGTCAAGTAGGGGATGATACAAATAGAGCTCTTGCACTGATCTAAAACTCGTAAAGGGACATTTACTGTAAAATGTTCTTGAAGTAGCTATGCTTGCCGTTTCCTTCCTTTGAGTAACATTTTAATACTGAAAGCTATGCAAAACAAAACAAGTGGCAACAGCTGAAATCAACCACCAAAGTTGTGGGTGGGAGGGCGAGCGCAGCCCATTTGAAACAGCACTCATGCAGCAACTTTGAATACAAATAGCATATCAGCTGCTTCCCCAAGTACATTGCAGTATGGGCAAAGCATGTATGGTTATAAGAAAAAGCAAAATTTTAAGAGGTAAATTACATAAAAAATATGTAACACACATAATGAAAGTAAATTGTTATGTTTTTAAATGTTAAATCATTTATCAGAGGATTTAATTTAGAAATAGGCACAATAAGTATATATTTGTTAAATATTTAAAGAAGGTATGTAATATTATAAGCAGCAATTAATCTATTGCGTTTTTCTTACAGACTGTCCCTTTAAATTAAAGAGATATAAAACAGTGTGTTTCATTGATGCAATTAAAAAAACACTAAGCAGTGGGATATACTTACCAGAAATAATTTCACTAAGTGTTATTCATCTTTTTAAAAGAATTTTACCTTTTATAATTTAAAGGGACGGTAAAGTCAAAATTAAAAACTTTCCTTATTCAGATAGAGTGAAATTTAAAGCAACTTTCCAATTTACTTCTGTAAAAAATAAAGTTTATGCTTACCTGATAAATTTATTTTTTGACACGATGAGTCCACGGATCATCTTAATTACTAATGGGATATTCACCTCGTGGTCAGCAGGAGGAGGCAAAGAGCACCACAGCAGAGCTGTTAAATAGCTCCTCCCTTCCCTCCCACTCCAATCATTCGACCGAAGTTAAGAAGAGAAAGGAAAAGCCAAGGTGCAGAGGTGTCTGAAGTTTACATAATCCACAACCTGTCTTACAAGAACAGGGCGGGCCGTGGACTTATCGTGTCAAAAAAGAAATACATTTATCAGGTAAGCATGAATTTTGTTTTCTTTCTAACGACACAATGAGTCCACGGATCATCTAATTACTATTGGGAATCAATACCCAAGCTAGAGTACACAGATAAGGGAGGGACAAGACAGGGAATCTAAACGGAAATATAAATTTAGTATTATCCCAAGGATATGCAACTCTAAAAAATATATCACTTTATTGTATTCATTAAAACAGCAGGCACCACTGCTTAAAGAACCTTTCTCCCAAAAAAGGCCTCAGCCGAGGCAAAAAAGTGTCAAATTTATAGAATTTTGAAAAAGTGTGGAGAGGACCAAGTTGCAGCCTTGCAAATCTGTTCCACAGAAGCTTCATTTTTGAATGCACAGGAAGAGTAAACAGCCCTCGTAGAATGAGCCGTAACCCTCTCAAGAGTCCAGCAGTTTCATAGGCCAAGTGAATGATACTCTTCAGCCACAAAGAAAGAGAAGTAGCCGTAGCTTTCTGCCCCTTCTGTTTCCCAGAGAATACCACAAACAGAGCAGAAGACTGACGAAAATCCTTAGTCGCCTGTAAATAGAATTTTAATGCATGCACCAAATCCAGATTGTGCAAAAGCCATTCCTTTTGAGAAGAAGGATTAGGACACAAGGAAGGAACAACAATCTCCTGATTAATGTTCCGGTCTGAAACTACTTCAGGGAGAAACCCTAACTTAGTACGCAAAACCACCTTATCCGAATGAAAAGTAAGGTAAGGAGACACATACTGTAATGCTGAGAGCTCTGACACTCTCTGAGCAGATGAAATAGCAACAAGAAACAAAACTTTTCAAGATAACAACCTAATATCTAAGGAATGCAGGAACCCCTTGAAGAACTAAATTAAGATTCCAGGGAGGAGTAACTGGCTTGTACACACTGATCCTGACCTAGGCCTGACAAAATGATTGCACGTCTGGGACGTCCGCCAGACGTTTATGTAACAAAATAGACAAGGCAGATATTTGACCCTTTAGGGAACTTGCCGATAAACCCTTCTCCAAACCTTCTTGGAGAAAGGACAGAATTCTATGAATCCCAACTACTCCAAGAGTAGCCTTTGGATTCACACCAATATAGATATTTACGCAATATCTTATGGTAAATCTTTCTAGTCACAGGTTTACGAGCCTGAATCATGGTCTCAATGACCGATTCTGAAAATCCACGCTTTGATAAAATTAAAGGGACATAATACTCATATGCTATATCACTTGAAACTGATGCAGTACAACTGTAAAAAGCTGACAGTAAAATATCACCTTAGCATCTCTATGTAAAAAAGGAAAATATTTTACCACACAATTTCCTCAGCTCAGCAGAGTAAGTTCTGTGTAAAAAGTTATACTCAGCTGCAGCCCAGTTGCAGGTAAACAAATTAAATTTTAAAAAAAAATGAAGAAATGAACAGCAGCCAATCAGCATCAGCAGTGCTAAGGTCATGAACTCTTTTACTGTGATTTCATGAGATTTCATTGTAAACTTTTACACTGAATAGGGAAATAACTTGAGTGCACGAGGCTCATCCCTTCGGCTGTCCCGGGACAGACATACTTATATGCTGCTTAGAAATCCTTTACAATGGGATGTGGCTACTGAGGAACTTTTGGATGTAAAATATCTCTTTTTTACATAGAGATGTCCAGGTGATATTTTATAGTCAGCTTTTTACAGCTATACTGCATCACTTTAAAGTGTTTAAACATTTGGGTATTATGGCCCTTTAAGCATTCAATCTCCAAGCAGTCAGCTTCAGAGAAACTAGATTTGGATGAAGGAAGGGCCCTTTTCAGTAGATGGTCATTCCTCAACGAAAGTCTCCAAGGTGGAAGAAATGACATGTCCACCAGGTCTGCATACCAAATCCTGCAAGGCCACACCGGGCAATGAGGATCACCGACGCCCTCTCCTGCTTGATTCGAGCAATGACCCGAGGTAGAAGAGCAAACAAAGGAAATAGGTAAGCGAGACTGAAATTCCAAGGTACAGCCAGAGCGTCTATCAGTACAGCCTGGCTGTACCTCGGAAACTTGGCATTCTGCCGAGATGCCATGAGATCCAATTCCGGCTGACCCCATTTGAGAATCAGGCTGGAAAACACTTCCGGGTGGATTTCCCACTCCCCCGTGTGCAAGGTCTGCCTGCTCAGGAAGTCCGCCTCCCAGTTGTCCACTCCTGGGATGTGGATCGCCGACAGACAGCAATTGTGGGTCTCCACCCACTGAATTATCTTGGCTACCTCTGTCATGGCCAAGGAACTCTGAGTTCCTCCCTGATGGTTGATGTAAGCCACTGAAGTTATGCTGTCCGACTGGAACCTGATGAACTGGGCTGAGGCCAGAAGAGCATTGAAGATTGCTCTCAGCTCCAGAATGTTTATGGGTAGAACAGACTCCGACCGAGTCCATGTTCCCTGAGCCTTTAGAGAGCCCCAGACTGCTCCCCATCCCAGAAGGCTGTCGTCTGTTGTCACAATCATCCAAGAGGGTCTGCGAAAGCAGGTTCCCTGGGAAAGATGATCCTGAGACAACCACCAAAGTAGAGAATCCCTTGTCTCCTGCTCCAGCTGTAATCACGGAGACAGATCCGCATAATCTGTTCCACTGACTGAGCATGCTTAACTGCAGAGGTCTGAGGTGGAAACGGGCAAACGGGATGATATCCATAGCCTCTACCATCAGGCCGATTACCTCCATGCACTGAGCCACTGATGGCCGAGGAGAGGACTGAAGCGCTAGGCAAGAATTGAAAATCTTCGATTTCCTGACTTCTGTCAGAAAAATTTTCATTGATAAGGAATCTATTATGGTTCCCAAGAAAATTACCCTTGTATTTGGAACAAAGTAACTTTTTTCCAAATTTTACATCCAACCGTGAGATCGCAGGAAAGATAACATTTCCGTGTGGGATCTTGCTTGTTGAAAGGATGGCGCCTGAACCAGAATGTCGACAAGATAATGCGCCACTGCAATGCCCCACAATCGGAGCACCGCCAACAGGGTTCCCAGAACCTTTAAGAAAATTCTGGGAGCTGTGGCAAGGCCGAATGGAAGAGCCACGAACTGGAAGTGCTGGTCTAGAAATGCAAACCTTAAAAACCTGTGATGGTCCCTGTGGATGGGAACATGCAGGTACGCATCCTTTAAATCTACTGTTGTCATAAATTGACCCTCTTGGACCAAAGGAAGAATGGAACAAATAGTTTCCATGTTGAAGGACGGCACTCTGAGGAATTTGTTAAGACTGTTCAGATCTAAAATGGGTCTGAAGGTTCCCTCCTTTTTGGGAACCATGAACAGATTGGAATAGAACCCCATACCCCGCTCCTGCATCGGAACAGGAACTATCACTCCCAGGTCGGAGAGGTCCCGAACACAGTGTAAGAACGCCTTTCTTTTTGTCTGGTCTACAGATAATTTTGAAAGCAGAAACCTGCCCTGGGAGGAAAGGTCTTGAACTCTAGTTTGTATCCCTGGGACACGATGATCCTGAACATTTTGAACCCAAGCCTGAGTGAAGAAGGAAAGTCTGCCCCCCACAAGATCCAGTCCCAGATCGGGGACAGGCCCTTCATGCTGTTTTTGATTCAATAGTAGGCTTTTTGGATTGTTTTCCCTTGTTCCAAGACTGATTGGGCCTCCAGGAAGGCTTGGAATACTCCTGCTTGGAAGAGGGAGAGGAAGGCTTTCCCTTGAAATTTCGAAACAAACGAAAATTACTTCGACGTCCCTTTTGTTTATTTCTCTTATCCTGAGGGAGGAAAAGGCCCTTTCCTCCCGTAATGTCAGAAATTATTTCCGTCACACCCGGCCCAAACAAGGTCTTTCCAATGTAAGGAATCGCCAAAAGTTTAGACTTGGATGACACATCCGCAGACCAAGATTTTAACCATAAAGCTCTGCGGGCCAGTACGGCAAAACCAGAAATCTTAGCTCCCAGTCTAATAACCTGATGGGAAGCATCCGTGAAAATGGAGTTGGCCAACTTAAGGGCCTTTATCGTATCCTGGATTTCTTCGAGGGAAGTGTCTGTCCGAATAGAATCAGACAACGCATCAAACCAGTATGCTGCCGCACTAGTGACAGTAGCAATACAAACCGCAGGTTGCCATTGTAAACCCTGGTGTACATACATTTTCTTGAGTAACCCCTATAACTTATCCATAGGATCCTTAAAGGAACAACTATCCTCTATGGGAATAGTTCTCTTGGCTAGAGTCTGCTATAGGAAACATCTTTTTAAATATAGGGGATGGAGAAAAAGGGATACCCAGTCTCTCCCATTCCTTAACAATAATCTCTGTAGCCCTATCTGGTACAGGAAATACCTCCACCATGGAGGACACGTCAAAATACTTGTTTAGTTTACTAGACTTCTTAGGATTGACTACGACGGTAGTGTCGGAGTCGTCCAGGGTAGTTAAAACCTCCTTTAGTAACAAACGGAGGTGTTCAAGCTTAAACCTGAAAGAAACAACTTCAGTATCAGTTAAAGTTATTACACCGAGTCTGAGATTTCACCCTCAGATGCTACCGAAGTATCTTCCTCTTCAGGTTTCTGGGAAGAAACATTCGGAATAGCCACTACTATGTCAGCAACCTTATTCACTGATTGATTACATTTCCTTTTGCGCTTTTCCAGGAGCATGGGAAAAGCAGACAAAGCATCAGATACAGCTGATGACATTAGGGAAGCGATGTCTTGCAAGGTAACTCCAGGTGGAGTAGTGGAGGAACCGCAGGGCACTGGCTGTATGGACGCTAAATTTTGGGACGCTTGAGGAGAAATCTGCGGTATATCTTAAACATTGTCAGAAGACTCCTGAACAGTATCCGCCTTAGACAATGTTGGCTCAGGAAAAAGTCTATCCCTGTAATGTAAAGTTCTCAATACATGAGGAACAGAAAGGGATTGGTGGTTCTACATTAGCATCAAAACATAAAGTAACATCTTGCAGGGTTTCATCTTTATGCACCAATAAACAGACAAAAGTGATTTTCTTTAGGAAAAAAAAAACTGCTTTATTTTTCTGTCATTGGAAATAAACAATGGCCCACAAAATAACACCTCAGGTGATATTTAACAGCTTTGCTGTGGTGTTCTTTGCCGCCTCCTGCTGGGCAGGAGTGATATTCCCAATAGTAATTAGATGATCCGTGGACTTATTGCGTCATTAGAAAATGTGCTCTGCTTTCTTGATATCCTTTGTTGAAGAATAAATCTCAGAAAGGCTAATAGAAGCTTAGGAATATGCACATGTCTTAAGCAGTAATGTACAACATTTCTATAAACATGGTTGCAAACACTGCTGCCAGGTGGCTAAAAACATGTGCACTCTCCTGAGCTCACCTAGGATTACTCTTTAACAAAGGATACCAAAAGAAAAATTGATCAAAAGTTGTTAAAAATGTAATGATGTATCCATTTAAGTTAAATTGTTAAGGGTTACTTCCTGCTAGGAGACACGTGCGCTAGCTCCAGTAAGACTTTTGCTGCAAAAATCAGTCTACACCAGAATTTTTATTGTTTAAAAAGATAGATCATCCCTTTATTACTCATTCCCCAGTTTTGCATAACCAACAGTTATATAAACATTTTACCTCTGTAATTACCTTGTATATAATCCTCTGCAAACTGCCCCCTTATTTCAGTTCTTTTGACATACATCCATTTTAGCCAAGCAGAACTTTCTCCCTGGAACTCCACGTGCGTGAGCAGTGTTCTCCATATGACACACATGAACTAACACCCTCTTGTGGTGAAAAACTGTCAAAATGCCCTGAGAGAAGAGGCGGCCTTCTAGGGCTTGGAAATTAGCATATGAACCTCCTAGGTTTAGCTTTAAACTAAGAATACCAATAAAACAAAGCAAAATTGGTGATAAAAATAAATTGGAAACTTGTTTAAAATGACGTTCTCTATTTCAATCATGAAAGTTTATTTGGACTAGACTGTCCCTTTAAGTTATGTAATGTCAGCTGTCTTATCTCACAGAAGGCAGTAGTTTCTAAGTGCTCATTTTGTAAATATATATATATATAACAGAATTTATGCTTACCTGATAAATTACTTTCTCCAACGGTGTGTCCGGTCCACGGCGTCATCCTTACTTGTGGGATATTCTCTTCCCCAACAGGAAATGGCAAAGAGTCCCAGCAAAGCTGGTCACATGATCCCTCCTAGGCTCCGCCCACCCCAGTCATTCGACCGATGGACAGGAGGAAATATATATAGGAGAAACCATATGATACCGTGGTGACTGTAGTTAGAGAAAATAATTCATCAGACCTGATTAAAAAACCAGGGCGGGCCGTGGACCGGACACACCGTTGGAGAAAGTAATTTATCAGGTAAGCATAAATTCTGTTTTCTCCAACATAGGTGTGTCCGGTCCACTGCGTCATCCTTACTTGTGGGAACCAATACCAAAGCTTTAGGACACGGATGAAGGGAGGGAGCAAATCAGGTCACCTAAATGGAAGGCACCACGGCTTGCAAAACCTTTCTCCCAAAAATAGCCTCCGAAGAAGCAAAAGTATCAAATTTGTAAAATTTGGCAAAAGTGTGCAGTGAAGACCAAGTCGCTGCCTTACATATCTGGTCAACAGAAGCCTCGTTCTTGAAGGCCCATGTGGAAGCCACAGCCCTAGTGGAGTGAGCTGTGATTCTTTCAGGAGGCTGCCGTCCGGCAGTCTCATAAGCCAATCGGATAATGCTTTTAAGCCAAAAGGAAAGAGAGGTAGAAGTCGCTTTTTGACCTCTCCTTTTACCAGAATAAACAACAAACAAGGAAGATGTTTGTCTGAAATCTTTAGTAGCCTCTAAATAGAATTTTAGAGCACGGACTACGACCAAATTGTGTAACAAACGTTCCTTCTTTGAAACTGGATTCGGACACAAAGAAGGTACAACTATCTCCTGGTTAATATTTTTGTTGGAAACAACTTTCGGAAGAAAACCAGGCTTAGTACGCAAAACCACCTTATCTGCATGGAACACCAGATAGGGCGGAGAACACTGCAGAGCAGATAACTCTGAAACTCTTCTAGCAGAAGAAATTGCAACCAAAAACAAAACTTTCCAAGATAATAACTTAATATCTACGGAATGTAAGGGTTCAAACGGAACCCCTTGAAGAACTGAAAGAACTAGATTTAGACTCCAGGGAGGAGTCAAAGGTCTGTAAACAGGCTTGATCCTAACCAGAGCCTGAACAAATGCTTGAACATCTGGCACAGCTGCCAGTCTTTTGTGAAGTAAAACAGATAAAGCAGAGATCTGTCCCTTCAGAGAACTTGCAGATAATCCTTTCTCCAAACCTTCTTGTAGAAAGGATAGAATCTTAGGAATTTTTATCTTGTTCCATGGGAATCCTTTAGATTCACACCAACAGATATATTTTTTCCATATTTTATGGTAAATTTTTCTAGTTACAGGCTTTCTAGCCTGAATCAGAGTATCTATTACAGAATCTGAAAACCCACGCTTTGATAAAATCAAGCGTTCAATCTCCAAGCCGTCAGTTGGAGGGAAACCAGATTCGGATGTTCGAATGGACCCTGAACAAGAAGGTCCTGTCTCAAAGGTAGCTTCCATGGTGGAGCCGATGACATATTCACCAGGTCTGCATACCAAGTCCTGCGTGGCCACGCAGGAGCTATCAAGATCACCGAGGCCCTCTCCTGATTGATCCTGGCTACCAGCCTGGGGATGAGAGGAAACGGTTGGAATACATAAGCTAGGTTGAAGGTCCAAGGTGCTACTAGTGCATCTACTAGGGTCACCTTGGGATCCCTGGATCTGGACCCGTAGCAAGGAACCTTGAAGTTCTGACGAGACGCCATCAGATCCATGTCTGGAATGCCCCATAAGTGAGTTATTTGGGCAAAGATTTCCGGATGGAGTTCCCACTCCCCCGGATGGAATGTCTGACGACTCAGAAAATCCGCTTCCCAATTTTCCACTCCTGGGATGTGGATCGCAGACAAGTGGCAGGAGTGATCCTCCGCCCATTGAATTATCTTGGTCACTTCTTTCATCGCCAGGGAAGTCCTTGTTCCCCCCTGATGATTGATATATGCAACGGTCGTCATGTTGTCTGACTGAAACCTTATGAATTTGGCCTTTGCTAGTTGAGGCCAAGCTCTGAGAGCATTGAATATCGCTCTCAGTTCCAGAATGTTTATCGGGAGAAGAGACTCTTCCCGAGACCATAGACCCTGAGCTTTCAGGGATTCCCAGACCGCGCCCCAGCCCAATAGGCTGGCGTCTGTCGTGACAATGACCCACTCTGGTCTGCGGAAGCTCATTCCCTGTGACAGATTGTCCAGGGTCAGCCACCAACGGAGTGAATCTCTGGTCTTTTGATCTACTTGAATCGTCGGAGACAAGTCTGTATAATCCCCATTCCACTGTCTGAGCATGCACAGTTGTAATGGTCTTAGATGAATTCGTGCAAAAGGAACTATGTCCATTGTTGCAACCATCAATCCTATTACTTCCATGCACTGCGCTATGGAAGGACGAGGAAAAGAATGAAGTACTTGACAAGAGCTTAGAAGTTTTGATTTTCTGACCTCTGTCAGAAAAATCCTCATTTCTAAGGAATCTATTATTGTTCCCAAGAAGTGAACTCTTGTTGACGGGGACAGAGAACTTTTTTCTTTGTTCACCTTCCATCCGTGAGATCTGAGAAAGGCTAGGACGATGTCCGTATGAGCCTTTGCTTTTGACAGGGACGACGCTTGAATCAGGATGTCGTCCAAGTAAGGTACTACTGCAATGCCCCTTGGTCTTAGAACCGCTAGAAGGGACCCTAGTACCTTTGTGAAAATCCTTGGAGCAGTGGCTAATCCAAATGGAAGTGCCATAAACTGGTAATGCTTGTCCAGAAAAGCGAACCTTAGGAACTGATGATGTTCCTTGTGGATAGGAATATGTAGGTACGCATCCTTTAAATCCACGGTAGTCATAAATTGATTTTCCTGGATAGTAGGTAGGATCGTTCGAATAGTTTCCATTTTGAACGATGGTACCCTGAGAAATTTGTTTAGGATCTTTAGATCCAAAATTGGTCTGAATGTTCCCTCTTTTTTGGGAACTATGAACAGATTGGAATAAAATCCCATTCCTTGTTCTCTTTTTGGAACTGGATGTATCACTCCCATCTTTAACAGGTCTTCTACACAATGTAAGAATGCCTGTCTCTTTATTTGGTTTGAAGATAATTGAGACCTGTGGAACCTTCCCCTTGGGGGTAGTTCCTTGAATTCCAGGAGATAACCTTGAGAAACTATTTCTAGCGCCCAAGGATCCTGAACATCTCTTGCCCAAGCCTGAGCAAAGAGAGAAAGTCTGCCCCCCACTAGATCCGGTCCCGGATCGGGGGCTATCCCTTCATGCTGTTTTGGTAGCAGTGGTAGGCTTCTTGGCCTGCTTACCCTTGTTCCAGCCTTGCATTGGTTTCATGGCTGGTTTGGGTTGTGAAGTATTACCCTCTTGCTTAGAGGATACAGAATTAGAGACTGGTCCGTTTCTGAGAAAGGGACGAAAATTAGGCTTATTATTAGCCTTAAAAGACCTATCCTGTGGGAGGGCGTGGCCCTTTCCCCCAGTGATGTCTGAAATAATCTCTTTCAAATCAGGTCCAAATAATGTTTTACCTTTGAAAGGAATGTTAAGCAATTTTGTCTTGGAAGACACATCCGCTGACCAAGACTTTAGCCAAAGCACTCTGCGCGCCACGACAGCAAACCCTGAATTTTTCGCCGCTAATCTAGCTAATTGCAAAGCGGCATCTAAAACAAAAGAGTTAGCCAATTTAAGTGCTTGAACTCTGTCCATAACCTCCTCATACGAAGATTCTTTACTGAGCGATTTTTCTAGTTCCTCGAACCAGAAACACGCTGCCGTAGTGACAGGAACAATGCATGAAATTGGTTGTAGAAGGTAACCTTGCTGTACAAAAATCTTTTTAAGCAAACCCTCTAATTTCTTATCCATAGGATCTTTGAAAGCACAACTATCTTCGATAGGAATAGTAGTGCGTTTGTTTAGAGTAGAAACTGCCCCCTCGACCTTGGGGACTGTCTGCCATAAGTCCTTTCTGGGGTCGACTATAGGAAATAATTTCTTAAATATAGGGGGGGGAACAAAAGGTATGCCGGGCCTTTCCCACTCTTTATTTACTATGTCCGCCACCCGCTTGGGTATAGGAAAAGCGTCGGGGGGCACCGGAACCTCTAGGAACTTGTCCATCTTACATAATTTCTCTGGAATGACCAAATTGTCACAATCATCCAGAGTAGATAACACCTCCTTAAGCAGTGCGCGGAGATGTTCTAATTTAAATTTAAATGTCACAACATCAAGTTCAGCTTGATGAGAAATTTTTCCTGAATCTGAAATTTCTCCATCAGACAAAACCTCCCTCATGGCCCCTTGAGATTGGTGTGAGGGTATGTCAGAACAGTTATCATCAGCGTCCTCTTGCTCTTCAGTGTTTAAAACAGAGCAATCGCGCTTTCTCTGATAAGTAGGCATTTTGGATAAAAGATTTGCTATGGAGTTATCCATTACAGCCGTTAATTGTTGCATGGTAATAAGTATTGGCGCACTAGATGTACTAGGGGCCTCCTGTGTGGGCATAACTGGTGTAGACACAGTAGGGGATGATGTAGTATTATGTTTACTCCCCTCATTTGAGGAATCATCTTGGGCAATATCATTATCTGTTGCATTACTGTCCTTACTTTGTTTGGACACTATGGCACAGTTATCACATAAATTTAAATGGGGAGACACATTGGCTTTCCTACATATAGAACATAGCTTATCTGATGGTACAGACATGTTAAACAGGCTTAAACTTGTCAACAAAGCACAAAAAAACGTTTTAAAATAAAACCGTTACTGTATATGTGAAAAAGTATGAAGGAACTGTTCAAAATTCACCAAAATTTCACCACAGTGTCTTAAAGCATTAAAAGTATTGCACACCAAATTTCAGAGCTTTAACCCTTAAATTAACGGAACCGGAGCCGTTTTTACATTTAACCCCTATACAGTCCCAGAATGAGGTTCTGTCTATAACTAGAAAGGCCCCCATCTGAAAAAGGTGTCCAACACAGTGCCTGCCGTTTTTGTAAACGTTCCCCAAGATTATAATACCAATAATTAGTTAGAATCTGCATAATATGCCTAGTAAAGCAATTGTTTTAGCCCAGAAAAATGTCTACCAGTTTTTAAGCCCTTTTTGAAGCCCTTTATTCTTTTATGTTTAACTAAGAAAATGGCTTACCGGTCCCCATGAGGGGAAATGACAGCCTTCCAGCATTACATGTTCTTGTTAGAAATATGGCTAGTCATACCTTAAGCAGAAAAGACTGCTAACTGTTTCCCCCAACTGAAGTTACTTCATCTCAACAGTCCTGTGTGGAAAAAGCAATCGATTTTAGTTACTGTCTGCTAAAAATCATCTTCCTCTTACAAACAGAAATCTTCATCCTTTTCTGTTTCAGAGTAAATAGTACATACCAGCACTATTTTAAAATAACAAACACTTGATAGAAGAATAAAACTACAAAAAACTCTTAACCATCTCCGTGGAGATGTTGCCTGTGCAACGGCAAAGAGAATGACTGGGGTGGGCGGAGCCTAGGAGGGATCATGTGACCAGCTTTGCTGGGACTCTTTGCCATTTCCTGTTGGGGAAGAGAATATCCCACAAGTAAGGATGACGCCGTGGACCGGACACACCAATGTTGGAGAAATATAATATATATATATATATATATATATATATATATATATATATATATATATATATATATATGTGTGTGTGTGTGTGTTTGTGTGTGTGTGTGTTTGTGTGTGTGTGTGTTTGTGTGTGTGTGTGTGTTTGTGTGTGTGTGTGTTTGTGTGTGTGTGTGTGTGTGTGTGTGTGTGTGTGTGTCTTTGCTGTTTGTGAACTTTTATTTATTTTTTACTTAAAAAAATAAATAAAATAAAAAAACACACATCCATTTCATATCCCTCTAAAATAAAGGAATCCTAGTAAAAAAATAAAAATAATTCTAATACATGTATACCCAAGATAAAATAGTGTCTTAAAAGAAAACTACAAAAAAAACAACACCATTTGTAAACTAGTGTACATATTTACACTATCTTGCAACTGAAAAGTAGTCAGCAGGGATGGAAATTGGATTGCTCAATATAAGGTGCGTAGCTTGTGTATTCAAAAAGTACCAATTCATAAAATACAGAGATATGAAGATGCCCCTATTCCATAATATTGAAGAACATTAAGTTAATTATTAAAATATTATTAATTCTGTGACCCCGATGCATTAATACTGGAAAGAACAATGGATCAACATGCACCAACCACAAAAAATATATATTAGCTAGCTGACTTATTCTATAGATCATTTAAAATAAAAATGCATTGAACAGTCAGCAAAAATGAATAAAATGCATCAATATTAATTAAACTCTGTATATAGCAGTATATGCATGAAAAAACTGATCTGCAAGGAGAGGAACATTTGACAGAATAAAAAAAAAAAAAATATATGAATATCTTACATTTCCAATGTCAACCCACATGGCAAAATATGCATTTTTTTTTTATGAATACATAATTTCTTCAAACACCTTCTATAAATTGTATGTTCATACAGCAGCCAAGGGAAAGCTTCTAGCTAGGTTGTGCAGAAAGCATGAATTTTACTAACAATTACACATAAAAATAGTGATCTTCTACAAGGATATTATACAAAAATCGATTAAATTGATTAATATTGATTAAATAGGACAGTCAAGAACCTAAGCTATTTTCTTAACACACATATATATTTTAAAAAGAAAAGAAAAAAAGCAAGTAATTGGATTCACAATTATTTTCTTTTGCGCGCCCTCACTCAAACGGTTTAAAAAAAAAAAAAAACACAGGGAACTAATTTTGGAGTATGGCTTAATGTATAAATACAGAAAAAGAAAAAAAAAAGCTACAATCTATAAAACATTCCGGAATATTATGTTAAATAACCAGAATGTTACAGTGTGGGCCTGATCTGTTTAACCTTAAAGTGAAGGTAAACTTTGGTGAATTAAAGTCCGTTTTTTAAAAATACTATTAAAAACAGGAGCACTTTCATTCATCAAAGTTTACAAATCAGCCGTTTTGATTAAAAACGTACCTTTGTTTCTTTTCACAGCTACAGCAGCTTCCCTCTCCTGGAAATCCTCTCTTCACACGTCAGCATTGACTTATCCGGCTTCCTCCAATCATGGCTTTCCCCCCCAGGGTGGTTATTGCCTGAGGCCATGCTGTGATTGGAGGAAGCCGGATTAGTCATTGCTGACATGTGAAGACAGGATTTCCAGGAGGGGGAAGCTGCTCTGGCTGTGAAAAAAACAAAAAGGTAAGTTTTTAATCAAAACGGCTGATTTGTAAACTTTGATGAATGAAAGTGCCCCTGTTTTTAATAGTATTTTTAAAAAATGGACTTTAATTCATCAAAGTTTACCTTCATTTTAAACTGCATAAACAAACCTTTGATGAAAGAAGAGTAGACAACAAATTATACATCCAATCATCCAATATGAGTCCTATTTGATAGGGCCACATATGTAGCCTTCAAATCCCTCAAAAGGGCCACACTGTACTCTCACTGTTTCTCAATACCCACAGGAAAAAAGTAAATAAACCGTGATTGGGATTTATATAAAAAACTATCTAGAAGAGAGAACAGGAACTAAAGAGTACTTTGAGGGATTCGAGCTAAGGCCATGTCAACACACAAATACATTTGCAAATCGTGCATGAAACTGCAGCCTAAACCTAGCGCTTACACTTTCAAGCTGTAAATGTGGTTATGCTTCCTGCAATGTACGGCTGTAATGCACACTGTCACCGCAAAAGAAAACAGAAAAATGTAACAGACAAATGTGCATTGCTAAATACTGGCTTGCAGAGTCCCTAATGGGTAAAATCAAATTCATTAAGGCAAATTCTACTAAATTAGCTATAAACAGTTTCCAAAGGCAGTGCAGGAATCTATCACTATTCCTACTAGTATTAAATAAAAACAATTCTAAACTAGAACTAGAGCAGATTCCACCGAACTAATAAAAATTATTTAAACTGGAAAATATAAAAAGGCATCTAGATGGAAGAGTAATTCGAACAACGGTTCAACAATTTAAATTTAAACAACAAGGATTTTAATCCTGTTTGGCAACAAACTCTTATTTCATTCATTGTTTGTCATTTTGAGTTCTGGTTATGCTCTTGGGACGCTCATAGCCAGTTTCTCATCCTTGTACAATGCGTCAAGGTCACCAGCAGCAGCTTCATGTCTAATATGAGCAGGATTGTATGTAACTAACAGCTCTCTATATCCCTTTTCAAAACCGAGTTGTAAAATGTATAGTGGGCAACTCAAATTCTGAAAACTAATTCCATGGTAATGAAAAAGGTGAACATAGTAGTATCTTCCTATATTGCACTTGTATCTTATTGAATAGCGGTCAAAATTAAACTTCCATGATTCAAATAAAGCATGTAATTTTAAGAGACTTTTAAATTCACTTTTATTTTTAAATGTGCTTTGTACTCTTGATATCCCTTGTTGAAAAATAATATGCACATATCCTACAGTAGTGGGAGCAAGCTGCTGATTGGTGCCTGCACACATTTGTCTCTTGTGATTGGCTAACTAGATATGTTCAACTATTTGCCAGTAGTGCAATGCTGTTACTTCAGCAAAGGATAACAAGATAATGAAGCAAATTTGATAATGGAAGCGAACTGGAAAGTTGTTTCAAATTGTATGTTCTATTCAAATCTTGAAATACATTTGTGGGGTTTCCTGTCCTTTTAATCAAAGGTTTTAAACAACCACCTGGCAAAAGGCTGGGTAAGAAATTTTACATCAGTAAATGTATAAAAGAACATGCTTGTGTAACCCTTCTAATGTATTTAATATTCTGTAACAGGGAAAGTAAATTCTACATAGATATAACATTGTGGCAACAATATTAATGGGGCATTCACAAATGTTCATGCATATAAAAGTACAAATTAAATTGTTTGTTATTTTAAAGCTGATTCAATGCATTTTTAAAACTAAAAAAACAAAACAAATGGAGCGATAATCTTTGCACAGGTTAGTTAACCCTAGGGTTAGATAGTTCACTGGCTAAAATGGGCAATTTCCCAAGTTCTCCTGTTTAGCTGTAACATGCCACACAAACATCTAAACAGAAAGTAACTAAAAAATAGTTTTAAAATGCTCTATTTAGAACAAAAACATGACTTTAATGTCCCCATAAAAGATGGATTTTTTTTTAAATTGGAATACTCAAACATGTGTATAGTTTTGCATAATAAAAGTACATACATTGTTGTTCTACTTGGCTATATAGATTGCTTCTTTTTCAGATCATAGATGGCATGCAAAGGGAACATCCAAACAAAGTATGCTTAATCAAAGCAAAGAACCTGAAGTTCCGCTGACATGTTACAGTATAAGCTGAAGTCGGACAGGCTTTGGTAGTCTGTTTTATTTAGGGGATAAAAAGCACTTGTGTAGTGCAATTCAAGAAGGGAAAACATAATAAAATCCTGGGTAGCTCTTGGCAATGGTAAGGGATTTCATTCCTGTTCTGCTATATTACCATTTTCCGGAAAAGTGTCAGGAAAGTTGTTGTTCAAAGATTGTGGGAACTCTAATGTGTCAACATTCTGATAGCTCACATATGAGCCAAAGGACTGCTGTGGTAAGACAGGGCTCTCTGGGACGCCCATGAAGGTGCCCGTTGGGCTGCTTGGAGAAATTCTTTGGCCACTTAACTGAAGTTTAGGTTCTCTGGGATCCAACTGTTGCTTGCCTTCTTCATCTGTGTCAAGTCGCGTCAGCTTCTCTATCCACATACGGAACTTCTCTTCAGTCTGCCTCTGCATCTCTGCAAAACAGTTCATGGCTTCTTCTAGGACATTTCCTATGCAGTTTCTATCCCACACGGTGCCCCTTTCAAGCAATCCTGGAATATCCCTGGTCGCTCCTGTAGATCCCCCAGCACGACTGAAGCCAGCTTTAAAGACATTGAGGCCATTTGGTAAGAAATCATGAAACAAGCAACCAGATAACATTTAACCCGAGTTAGCATGCCTTAGTAATGTAAGAGGCAGGGCATTGATACCCAAGCCAGGTAATGGTTAACAAAAACAAAAGTTGAACCTCAAAAGGAAAAAAAAAAAAAAATCCACCAAAAATTATAAAACAAAAACTGAACAAGGGGGGGGGAAAAATTGGATCTGAGACAAGCATGCTAATAAACTTTTTAAAATGGACCATTAGATTAGCTTCTATTAATATGCTGTGGGAACGAAAGTAATTGTCAAAGTTTTTAATGGTTACAAATAGGACTGTCTAATTAAATAGAACTCATAACCAGATAAATGTCATATTCACAACTGATACAGCTAGCAGGAAATAAAACTGGTTTAAAAGTATTTTGAACTGATGAACTGCGGTTAAAATGACCAAATTGCATCCACAAAACATTTTAAAAACCAGGGAAATAACAGGTTTGATTACTGCTCTAAAAATACCAACCACTTGACACTTGCCCTGCTTGATGTGTACTGTGAAAAGATTTGCTGCAATATCTAAATTTATACTAAATTGTTAATTCAATCCACGAAGGAAACAGACGGGCACATTTAACCCTTTAAGGACACAGCTTTCTGTTTCCGCCATATGTCCTTAAGAGGTTAATGCTTTGTTAAAGATTTTGATCAAGACTGTTGTGTAAATGCTCCCTACTGATTTTGTGTATAACCAATTAAGAACTATAGACTTCTGTTAAAGCATTGTGTAACAGTATTCAGTTTAGGATGAGAATGGACAGAACTACCAGATAAAATATGCACTACTGACAATACAACATGGAGGGAACGGTACAGTCCTCGACATCTGGTGAGTGACAGTAAAACTGGAAGACAGGCCGATTAAACGGTAAATATAGCGGGCTGCATATACAATTATGCCCATAATAAAAATGTCTACCAGAACAGAACAAAGACTAAATACAACTCATCTATAATATGGAGTGTCTCACTAGCCCCAAAAGGAGAGCAGATCAATACAGATTACTTTTATATTGGCTCATATTTCTGCTAAATTAAAATCTTAAATTGCCCAGCATGGTTTACCATAAAAGCTCAACAGTAAATCCCGCATCCTGTTACTAATAAAAATAAATCCCAATATAGTGTTACCTGGAGGAAGACCAACTAATGCCAGCAAGCAAATGGTAAAGCAAAAATAGTGACCTTGCACTAAAACAGGTTTCTCTACTCTGGTTAATGCTGGGGACCAGTGGCAACAATTTGAGGCTTGTAGTCTTCTCTGAATGCCTTTCACCCACCATTCAGCTATTTATCTTGTGGTGTGCGACATCACATTTATACATGGCTAGTGGAGCAAACGGTACATGAAACAGACAGTGTAGAATGAGGAATTAACTCTTAACTGAGCGGATATGTCAGGGAATTGCCACTGATGCACTACGGCTCCCCACTGCTATATAATCTTGCCATGTCTAGGTATCTAGCTTGAATTTGTTGCTGCACTCTCTCTTTGGGGCCATTGAGGAAGACCACCAATGCACACCAGGCCATCGTTGCCATGGTACCATATCTGGCTTGTGACTATTCTTCCACTCCATAAAAAATTGACTGATAAAGTCAAGTTAAAAAGTGCATGGGCCATCAGCCTATGGAGGGGGGATACAGAGTATTAGGTAAAGGGACACATAAAAACCTCTTGCGTTGCTGTAAATCTGTGCTAGTAAATTCCTAAAAAGGCAAAAAAGAAAATTGTGTAACTTAGGTTTCTTTGAAAATGCTGTAAATCACCAAGTCTGAAGAAAACCTAGGTTACAGTATCAGCTATTTGACCTCACTAGGGAGCGTGGGAGAAGCACGATTTATACGCTAAAGCAAGAAGTGTTTAATGCTAGAGAGGACTGTTCTGTATATGACCTTTAAAATACATTAGCAATATGGGGATGGGAAACAAACGCCTACTCCTGACCTATATTTTGATTTACAACAATTGAAAAATGGTTGTGGAGATATTTTCTTACAGGGAGAGTAAAGTCAAAATTATACTTAAATGGATTGGCTAACGCATGACATTTAAAAAAAAACATTCCAATTTACTTCTGTTATCAATTTTGTGTAGTTCTTTTGGTATCCTTTGTTAAATAGTAACCCTAGGCGAGCTCAAGAGACTGCATGTATCTCTAGCCACCTGGCAGCAGTGTTTGCAACAATGTTTATAGCGATGTTATAGTTACAAACTGCTGCCATAAACTGCTTAAGACATACAAGTTCCTGAGATCCTATCAGTCTACCTATATTTACTCTACAAAAAAGGATATCAAGAAAACAAATTTGATAATAAAAGTACACGCTGTCTAGTCACAGCCGGCCTGATCGTGCCATTAAACTGAATGTAGCTTGCTCCTGCTACCAGACCAAAGCGGGAGCGAGCTACATTTCATTTAATGGCAAGATCGGCAACACTGAACAGCGTGCCCGCGATGCGCTTAGGAAAAGAAAGACCCGCTCAGTAGAGCCAATAGCAGTGTTTAGGAAAATACAATTTTGAAATAAAATATCAATGAAATCCTTTAATCTATAAAGTTGGTGCTAAGCTAATGTTATATAATTCTGTACTATGTGCAGAATTAGAGAACATTTTGAAGGTTTACTGGCCCTTTAAGTTCAGGAGTCAACATATTTATACAATGTGTAAGAGCCAGCCAGAATACTAACTAGACAGTTTTATTAGGATTTAAGGAATGAAAATTAAATATAGATATGGTAAGAATACTAAGTAGCCAGAAGTAAACTTTGAGGAGCCATGGCACCTTTAGTGGTTACACAAAAATTTTTTTTTTTTTTTATAAAACAAATGTTTACCGTAAAAATAAGGTTGGCAGACTAAGTGGCCCCTATTTATCAAGGGCTGGCGGACCTGATCCGACACTGCGAATCAGGTCCGCCAGACCTCGCTGAATACGGCGAGCAATACGCTTGCCGTATTCAGCATTGCACCAGCAGCTCACAAGAGCTGCTGGTGCAACGCCTCCCCCTGCAGACTCGCGGCCAATCGGCCACCAGCAGGGGGTGTCAATCAACATGATCGTACTCGATCGGGTTGATTTCCGGCAAAGTCTGTCCGCCTGTCCAGAGAAGGCAGACAGGTTATGGAGCAGCGGTCTTTGTGACCGCTTCTTCATAACTGCTGTTTCTGGCGAGCCTGCAGACTCGCCAGAAACACAGGGCATCAAGCTCCATACGGAACTTGATAAATATGCCCCAGTGTCTCTAACAGCTCTGTAGAGGAGTTAATTTTATTTTTGCCAACAACATTTTAGATTTAGGATATCAAACTCATTGTAAAATGCTTTAGGGCTAAATGATCAGGCTGAAGAGTAAACTGCATTATATACAGAAACACTACTTCCTGAATTGTCTAAAAATCAAGAGCTCTCTTTCCTTCAGATATGCACAGTGACAAATCTCAGAAAAATTACTTTTTAGCAGAAAGTTTAGATTTAGGGCCCCAGGTACTAAACTACATAAGCTGATTCTGAGCCCTTGCGGGTCTGGTTCGCACATGCAAGCCTACTGCCCACAATGTAAGAAGCATGGTAATCAGACCTCTCAGTTGGCGGAGAGAAATCACCCCAAACATGTTCGCGCGGGGTGATTGACAGGCACTTCTATTGCATGATTTGAGACACAAGGGAAGGGGGGGGCTTCATTATGCAATGGTACATATCGGCAGCAGACGAACAGGGGCCGCTGCCATAAGCCATGATGCAAGTTTCTCAAGTTAAAGGGACACTGAACCCAAATTTTTCTTTTGTAAATCAGATAGTGCGTGACATTTTAAGCAACTTTCTAATTTACCCCTATTAGCAAATGTTCTACATTATCTTGGTATCTTTATTTGAAAAGCAAGAATTTAAGTTTAGATGCCGGCCCATTTTTGGTGAACAACCTGGGTTGATGAATAAATTCATCCACCAATAAACAAGAGATCCAAGAAAAATTGATAATAGGAGTAAATTAGAACTTGCGGTTCCCAATTGCTTGGCAGCCTCTTAAATACAGTCGGACCTCGGAGATACTGCGGTTTCAGTTCCAGACCACCGCAATAAAGTGAGTCACTAATTTTTTCCCCAGTTTATATTAAAGTTATATTTACACTATACTGTAGTCTATTAAAGGGACACTGAACCCAAATTTTTTATTTCGAGATTCAGATAGAGCATGCAATTTTAAGTAGCTTTCTCATTTACTCCTATTATCAAAAATTCTTCATTCTTTTGGTATCTTTATATGAAAAGCAAGAATGCAAGTTTTAGATGCCGGCCCATTTTTGGTTTACAACCTGGGTTCTTGCCGATTGGAGGATAAATTAACCCACCAATAAATAAGTGCTGTCCAGAGGTCTGAACCAAAAATTGCCTGAATCCTTAGCTTAGATGCCTTCTTTTTCAAATAAAGATATAGCATGAGAACAACATTTTTATAATAGGAATAAATTAGAAAGTTGCTTAAAATTAAATGCTCTATCTAAATCACAAAAGAAAAAAAATTGGGTTCAGTGTCCCTTTAAGTGTGCAATAGCATTAAGTCTAAAAAAAAACAATGTGCATACCTTAGCTAAAAATAAATACTTATTTTGCGGAAAAAATAAATGATAACCATCATCTGAGCCTTCAGTGAGTACATTTTTATGCTGGTGTGTATATATATTATATATTCATTCGTGTGTGTTTATATGTGTATTTATGTTGGGAAAAACAGCGCCAAAAGACTTGCTGGATACATGGTTGCCACAAACATTAACTTCCTAAAAAGAGCTATATCTGTGAAATGCAATAAAGCGAAGTGCAGTAAAACAGCGAGTGCCTGTACAACAAATTGGTCAAGTACTGCTTTATTTTGTTATTTCAATTGTTCTTCCTTATCGTGAAAAGTTTAAAAATCATTTAACATTTTTCAAACTGTAGTTAAAAAGTGGTGCTCTGAGATCAGGGTGAACTTACTTAGAATAATGAAAAAAGGTGCCAAAAGTAAATTTCTAGTTACCACAGAAGTCTGTTTTTGTCATCAGAAATATATTAAAAAGGGATAGGAAAGGCCAAATGTGCATGGTGCATTTCAATTTGCTATAGAAGCATTAGCAAAAATGCTTCTAGTAAAAGTTATTACCGTTTTTCTGCAGCATACGCACATATCACGTGAGAGCCGGTGCATCAGTTTTCAAATACCATTCTTGCTCAGAGACCTGGCATTGGTGTTTATTGCTTCTAAATACTTAAAGGGACAGTCAAGTAAAAATTAAACGTTCATGATTCAGACAGAGCACAACATTTTAAACAGTTTTCCAATACACATCCATTATCTATATGCACACTATCTGAAGCACCATCTCCAACTGAGCATGTGCAAGATTCACAGGATATACATCTTTACATTTTGCGATTGGCTGATAGCCGTCACATGATGCATTAGGAAGGAAAATGTAACCAATTACATTTGTCAGAAAGAAAATGTACTACTCATTGGAAATTTAAACTAAGTGCTTTTGCATTGTCGTCTTATGCATTTATTGATTGTGCAATTCTACTGTGTTAAGTGGTTGTTTAATTTATGTCATACAAGCTACTGCTGAGGTGTGGTGTTTGAATATGGGATCATGAGGCCCTTGCAGGATATGTGCGTATGCCACAGAAAGACAATAACTTTTACTAATGGAAGTATATTGGGAAAAATGTTTCTATTACAAATTGAAATGCACCTATACACATTTCAATTTTTATCTTTCTATCCCTTTTAAAGGGACATTACACACAAAATACATTTCATGCACCCCCTCTAATTATTGGTGCTGCCATTTGGGAACCACTGCAGGCATCTAAACAGGTTAGTCTTAGGGGTGTGCAATATGGGGGGGGGGAAACATTTTTAAAAAAATGTATGAACTATTGTGATTTCAAAATGCAATTTTATTAAAATATTTTTTAAACATACAATTTGCTTTCAAAACAGCAGCTAGTACTCTTTACAGTTTGAACTGCAGACTGAATAAGTTAGAGAAAAGAGCCCAGCCAGTCCGCCACCTTCCATGTCTGTGCACACCTCAGGGCTGCAGCAACAAACCACAAGATAAGTAAAATGGCGGCTGTAGCGTGCTGTGACACTACCTGATCCACTCCCCTGAAGGAGCAATCAGTGCTGCTGCTGGACTATAAAGTTTGTGTGACTGACGTGAAATGTTAAAGGGTCAGTCTAGTCAAAATTAAACTTTTAGGATTCAGATAGGGCATGCAATTTTAAACAACTTTCCAATTTACTTTTATCATCAAATTTGCTTTGTTCCCTTGGTGGAATTTTTGAAAAGCTAAACCTAGCTAGGCTCAAACCAATTTCTAAACCGTTGAAAACCGCCTCTTAGCTCAGAGCATTTTGAAAGTTTTTCACAGTTAAACAGTGTTCATGTGTGTTATATAGATAACATTGTGCTCACTCCCATGGAGTTATTTAGGATTATGCATCCTTTGGTTAAACTGCATGTCTGTCAAAAGCACTGAGATAAGCGGGCAGTCTGCAGAGGCTTAGATATAAGGTAATCACAGAGGTAAAAAGTATATTAATATAACTGTTGGTTATATATGGGTGATAAAAAGGGATTATCTTTTAAAAAAAAAAATAATTCTGGTGTAGACTGTCCCTTTAAGGAAGCCATATCAGACAGGTTTTTTTGTTTTGATTAAAAAAAATGGCAGCTTAACGCAATTTAGATATTGCATAGCCTTTTATCATGATTAATTGCATCATGTGATTAATTGCACAGCCCTATTTAGCACTGGAATGCAGTGAAAGCTAGATTTCAATATGATGGAACCCATGAATAGAGGGAGGAGGGAAAGAACCTCAATGCTATGCTTATAAAATGTATTTTAGAATTTAATTGGCCTTTAAAGGGACACTGAACACACATTTGTTCTTTCATGATACAGACAGAGCATGCCATTTTAAGCAACTTTCTAATTTACTCCTATTCATTTTTATTTTTTCTCTTGGTATCTGTATTTGAAAAAGCAGGAATGTAAGCTTAAGAGGCAGCCCATCTTAGGTTCAGCAACTGGGTAGTGCTTGCTGATTGGTGGCTACATTGATAAGAAGTAAATTAGAAAGTTGCTTAAAACTGCATGAGTTTCATTTACCTTTAAAGGGACAGTATACACTCATTTTCATATAACTGCATGTAATAGACACTACTATAAAGAATAAGATGCACAGATACTGATATAAAAATCCAGTATAAAATGGTTTAAAAACTCTGTTGAAAAGGCAGTTGGAAAGCCCACTGCAAGTGGGAAATAAGACACTCCCCCCTCCCCCTTCTTTTGCATATGAAAAGACCCTTTACATAAACAGGAGCAAGTTGGAGAAGGTAGCTGACGGTATTCAAATAAAACTTTGGGGCTTGGTTAGGAGTCTGAAAAGCAGAGCAATGTTATTTAAAAATAAGCAAAACTATATTTAAAAAAAAAAAAAAAAAAACTTTATGGGCTATATAAATAGATCTACAAAACATTTATGCAAAGAAAAAATGAGTGTATAATGGGCCTTTAAGGACAAATGCTCTAGAGATAATACACCAGCCCCAGTGAATTTATTTTGTTACAATTTAATTGGCAATATATGGAAATAAATTTTAAAAGATGTGAAACACACCCGATAAAAAAAAAAAAGTCTATATGCTGATGGCATGCTTGCCACAAGGTCTCTTGGGATTTTCTGGTTTGGGTAGGTAAAGGACAGCAAGGTGTTTAATATGTGTCTATTTCAGTGACTGCACATAGAAAATGAGCTGCAACATATTCTACAGAAATAGAGTGTTTTGTTACATGCGCTCTTGAAGACCATTCAATATCGATAAAAGTCTTAAAACATGAATGTAACATTTTTATATTAACCATATAAGATTCAAAAGATCATTGTCCTTATTACATATTGAAAGGATTTCTATTATGTACATCAGCCGGCCAACTCACTGTTAGGGTCACGATACCCAATATAACAAACTGGAAACACTTGAGGGAGAGAGAACTATAAAGCAGGTACAATGTTGAAGGGGAAAAAAAATGTATATATATATTAATTTTAACAGTTTCAACCCAGTAACTGCACAAATGACTAAGAAGTAGCTGCCTGAATATCTCAGAGTCAGTCAGTAATGCCTAAACTTTAGAAATGTCTACGCATACGAGATAAAAAGTGGTTGTTTTGCCAATTGAGAAAACACAGGCTGTGTAAAGACTTTATTAGGGACAAAAGCTGTTGCAATTCTGCAAATATATAGTAGTGGTTTTCTGTTTTATAGAGGTGGGCTGGAGGTGGCAAGTCCTGGTCCTCTTCAGCTGGGATGCTCTAACAACCAAAAGGTATTACATTCATTATACTGAAGGATCTCTTCTTTTTCTGCTGCTTGTGCCAGTGAGCTCACACTTCCTGGGAGTTGCAGAACAGATAAGGAGAATAAAATCAATTGCCCCAAACAAAAGGTTTACTCGGTATTCATAAAAAAATTATATAGATATAGATATGCCATTTTCCAATACTGCTGCAATCTGTATGTGTCGTGGTACAGCTAGACATGGATTAAAAGGGATATAAAAAGTGCAAAACCAAAATGCTCTAAGATGTTCAAGCACTTTTTTACCTGCCCTATTGCTAGTATATAACTGTGTTTAACCCCTACAAAAGGGATAAAACAGTTATTGTCAGCTCCAAAGCAGCAATGCACTACTGGGAGCTAGCTAAATACATCTATTGAGCCAATGACACGACAAATGTGTGATCCACCAATCAGCAGCTAGCTCCCAGTAGTGTATAACACTATTGAATAAATCCACGTACTGATGAATTATAATTTACTGATGTCTGCTTGGGGGTATGGGAGAGATATTCTGTCTTTTTCTAATATCCTATTTAATGTAATAGAAAAAAAACTAACTAACTAAACAATATGTTAAATCTAGATGTTCAAAATTTTTAAATTAAAAATAAAGAATAATGCAGAACAATTCCACAGGAACCACACTACAGATTATCATTTTTTTTTTATAATTAATTAAAGGGGGGGGGAATGTACAAGAGGCTGATAGAACATTAGTTTGAAGAAAAGGAAAAAAAAAAAAAAAATTCTCCAACAGCTTCTTAGATTTACCGGTCACTCCCGCTGAAAAAACAGTGATATCACCAAACACACATAAGCACAAGTTTGTTATTTTAGGGACAATTCTGTGCTGTCTGCAGGAAAGATCTCTTGAAAGACTGAGCAATGTGACTCATTTGTAATGTGGATGCAAATTAGTCAGTTCATTAGAATAAACCAGTTTAACAAGTGCAGTTCTCTTTGAGCTATTTGTAAAGGAATGATAGCAAATTTTATTTTTTTAAGTGGTCTTATAATTTGCAGTGATACATAAACTATATTAAAAAGCTACCATACAATCTAGAAACATTACGTTTTTATGCTGACAAAGATAAATCATTTCAGATTAAAAAAAAAAAAAAGGGGGCTAAAAGTTCATGAGTATAGTATAGGTCCTCCATGTAACAAAAATATACTTACGCTGCTTAATGGTAAAGATTTTATATATAATAAAGTATTGTGATCGAAATTAAGTAAAGGATGGCAAAACATATTCAGTGCCAAAATACAACCAACATTCCACCTCTAAAGAATTTTTTTTAAAAAAGGCAATAATGTAGGGAATTCCCAACAAACAGCATGGTTTTCTTTGTGGTTAGTGGCTGGTTATCTAGAACAATGATTTTTACCTGGTAATTCGGCTGTGATTGTCTTACTGCTCCCTGAAACTTCGTCCTCGTCTGAAGAGCTTGTACTAGAGTCACAGGTGAGGTCACTGTCGCTAGTGCTACTGTCCTGCAACAAGTTGTATTTCTTGCGTGCTGCTGCCTCTCTCTTCTGTCTCAAAAGCCGTATTCTCTCTTTGTGCTTTTGGCTTCTATGTCCTTTGACCTTGGTGACTCTGCCGTTTTGCTTGTCACTTGACTGACGGTTCTTCTTAGCAGCCATAGTTGATGTTTCACTCTCTGATCGAGACCTTCTGGATTTTCGAGCTACTGAAACACCTTGAACAGCCGCATCACAGCCTTCTGTTATTGCTTCTGTGCGGCGTGGCTCATTTTCTTCAGCGGAAGACAATGTATCTGAGTCGGCCAAATGTCCACTAGAGGAAGGAGAGAGCATACAGTGGTTTGAAGAGTCACTTTCATATACTCTGCCAGCTGTTTGTTTGTCACTTTCAGCAGAGGCTAACTGAGATTCGGAAGAGTCTCTTCTTAATTCCATCAGCAAACAAGGCATTGAGGAAAGCCCGGAAGAGTCTGGAACATCCTGAACACCATCTTTTAAACAAGGAGTCTCAAGCTCTAGCGTACTCCCATCAGCCTGTGTATCCACCTTTTGAGTGACCCGAGAAGGCACTTCAGACTCTAAAAGTTCTTCACATTTCCCAACTGCCTCCATCTTCATGTCAAATGTGTCCGCTCTCCCAAGCCTCAGATCATGGAGCACAGATATGGAAGACTATTTATTAACCAGCAACACAACAACCTGAAATGCACTGTAAAAGATAAAGATATATAAATAATATACATTAAAACAAATAATTCATATCAACATCTGTAGAATCTCTTTAAGTTAGGTAATTGGAGTGATCTAGTTTCTTATCTCTCTCCACTTCAACACACCTCAAACCACTAACTAAAGTACTGGATTTGGCTTAATGAAGACCAACATTTTGCCATTATCACTGAAAATCTATTAAAGGTCATTGATCTTCATTAAACACATACAACACATTCTTCATTAGCATGCTTACAATCAATTTACTTAGCCGTCTTAGTATCCTTTGTTGAAGATGCAGCAATGCACTACTGGGAGATAGCAGAAAACCAAGTGAGATAATAAAACAAGGCATTTATGTGCAACCGCCAGCTTCTTAGCCTACCTAGGTATTGTTTTCAACAAAGGATACGTAAGAGAGCAAAACAAATTAGATAATAGAAGTAAATTGGAATGTTGTGTAAAATCACATGCTCTATCGGAATCATGAAATAAAAAAAGTGTTTCCTGTTCCTTTAAGATACCTGACTCTTATTGGTCCTGTAGGCAGAGTTGTCAGCTTATGGCATTATTCCTACCCACAAGAAACCCCCTCCCCATAAACTTTGCTTATAACAGACGAGAATAAAAATACAGTGTTTCGGAAGCTTGATTTTAAATGTCAGGGAGCACAAACAAAGACATTTTTATTAATAGGAAAGTGCTTGACGTAAATTATGTGAATATTTATTATCACTTGGTTAATGGGACATTAAAGTGTGTCATTGTTGTAACAGGTTATATTTAATAGAAATCCATGCAATATGCATTATTTAAAAAGGATTTTATCTTTTATTTTTTAGTAAATATGTGCAGGGTCCATTGCTTCCTGTCAAAGCCCCACAAAGGGGCTGTGGTCTCTACAGAAGGCAAAGTGAGTAGCTTAAACTTTGAAGTGGTTGCTAGGAGACACCTGCACTAGCTCCAGTTTCTTGACAAAAGCTCATTTTGAAAGAAAACAAGCAAGTTGTTTGCTGTTTTCACACTGTCTAGGTTAACTTGCATGTATTTTTTTAACTAAATCAGCAGTGTTTCATATTCCTTTAGACTTTAATAATTCAAATAAGGAGTGTCATTTTTAACAACTTTCCAATTTATGTCTATCGTCCACTTTCCGTCGTACTCTTAGTATTCTTTGTTGAAGAGTAAACTTAAATAGGCTCATGTGCAGCACAATGCACTACTAAAAGCTAGAGAAACACATGGGGTGAGCCAACAACAAGAACCTTATCTGCAGCCAATAATCAGCTAGCTCTCAGTAGGTCATTGCTGCCCTTGCTCTTTAACCAAGTATACAAAGTGAAATTGATAATAGGAGTAAATTGTTAAGTTGTAATAAAAAATACAAGCACTCATCGAATCATAAAAGTACAATTTTGACTTTTTTGGGGGTTTTTTAAACATACAGTTAGGAAGGGGCTTAAAACTTAGCAGCCTTTCAGAAATACAAGACAGGCAGGTTTTTGTATTTAACATATGCAGAATAATCTAAAATTAGGAGTCTGTTGTATCCAGGAAAGACAGCAACGTAAGGAGCTTTCATAGATATATTCTGTGGAGAATATTAAAGCCTCCAGGGATACTTCACACCTGCAAAAACACAATGAACGCAAAAGAAACCTTAATAATGTGCAGTGCAGCTGAAAGAGCCATTTAACCTGTTGCATTAATTACAACCTCCATAATTAAATGCCTCAAGGACAATAACTGGTAAGACGTGACTAAGAAACAAGGAGGTGAACAAATCTGTTAAGACACTTGGTACTTGAGTGTCAGATTGGGGATAAAAGTATTAACATGAAGCCACAATTTAATGGGGTTGTACATTAAAAATATGAGTTGGCTGCCCCACCCTTAAAGGGACAGTTTACTCAAAAATTTTCTCCCCTTTAATTTGTTCCCAATGATCCACTTTACCTGCTGGAGTGTATTAAATTGTTTACAAGTAGCTCCTTTACCCTTATAATGGCATTTGAAATTGTTAATTTAGCATGTGGTATCCCCACCTATTCTGAAAGTTTGTGGCCGCGCGTACCAGCTATAGATAAGCTTTGTAAACACAGCCAGCAGAAGAAATTACACTCCCAGTGTGATAAAGCAGAGATAAGGTAATAAAATGTTGATTTTCCATTGTTCTTTCAAATTATTGGTGATTGTTTTAAGGACAGATCTAAGATAAAGAAGCAGGTATATGTGCACAATGTGATACCGTAATGAGATCAGATTATACCTACAAACTCAACCTATTTTATTAGGCTGTGGCTTCAAAACACAAAATCAGAGCTTTAATATACAGAAATACACCTTAAAAAGCTAATTTTCATACATTTTTTACTCTGCAGTTGGTAAAAAAGCAATTGTAAACACATTAAGGGAAAAACTATTTTACAGTGTACTGTCCCTTTAAGGAGGGGGGGGCGCAGCACAATCACCTGAGCAAATATGCTACACCGATTCTGATTTCTGCAACCTCTACGGACTCCTTGTCTAGGGAGATATTTAAAAGCAGGCATCATTACTTCAGATTCCTTTAGGAAATAAGGCTAATGCACATCCAATAGGTCTAAGGTGCCGGCAATACAGCCTCTTGTGGGGCTCTCTCAATAGTGCAAGAGGTGTACAAGGAGGAAGAACATTATAGGGACATGATTTAGGTAGAACACACAATTTTAAACAACTTTCTAGTTTAGTTATATTATCAAATTGGCTTCATTCTCTTGGTATGCTTTGTTGAACGAGCAGCAATGCACTACTGGTTTCTAATTGAACACATGGGTGAGCCAATGACACATCGATATATATATATATATATGCAGCCACCAATCACAGATAGAAGCTAGGTTCTTTGCTGCTCATGAGCTTACCTAGATAAACCTTTCAGCAAAGGATAACAAGAGAAGGAATATATTTAAATAATAGAAGTAAATTGGAAAGTTGTTTAAAATTGTATGCTTTGTCTAAATCATGAAAGTCTAAAACCGATGTTACTGTACCTTTAAGTCATCTGTAGCGATATCAATGACCTCAGGCTGTGCAACACGTACCATTCCTTTCTGAGTGATGATAAACTAGCCACAGACATAGCCTACGCTAGACTATACAATAGAACTGAAAACTCCCTTTTAATATTTATTAAATCTATCTACAGACACAGCAACGCTTTACTCACCTGACAGGAAGTGTCTGTATATACAGATGTTTAAGCTACAAGTACAAGAGGAAGCAGCATCAGGCCAGCAAGCAGAGTGAGGGTGGTAAGTCAGTGTGTCAAAGCAAACGCAAAGGTAATGTTCTGACAAGCTGAAGTAGTGTACTCGTGCTCTATATCAGGGGTCGAGACATCTGTTTAACATTTAGGAGCCAGACACTGGTATTTGTATATAGATATATAAAGAGAAACTTAAAAAGTAAAAGGGACAGTCAACACCAGAATGTTTCCCGTTTTTAAAGATAAATAATCCCTTTATTACCCATTCCCCAGTTTTGCATAACCAACAGTTATAATACACGTTTTACCTCTGTAATAACCTTGTATCTAAGCCTCTGCAGACTGCCCCCTTATTTCAGTTCTTTTGACAGACTTGCATTTTAGCTCACTCCTCCGTAAATTCACATGCATGAGCTCAATGTTATCTATTTGAAACACATGATCCAACGCCCCCTAGTGGTGAAAAACTGTCAAAATGCATTTAGATTAGAGGCGGCAGTCAAGGTCTAAAATTAGCATATGAGCTCCTAGGTTTAGCTTTCAACTAAGAATACCAAAAGAACAAAGCAAAATGTGTGATAAAAGTAAATTGGAAAGTTGTTTAAAATTACATGCCCTATTTAAATCATAAGTTTATTTTGGACTTGACTGTCCCTTTAAGAACGAGGGGCAAAATTATAGGAGTCAATAGCCCCCCGACTCCTAGGTTTGTCAAGCCCTGCTCTATATAATAGCATGTCTATTCCCGTGTGGTATAAAGTCACTAAGGTATCTAGTCTCTTTGAATAACATTTTACAAGCTGTGCTTTGTTGTACCTATCCGATTACTTCTGTCTGAATGTAATTTCAAGTTTGACTAACATATGCCTAACCTTAGTATGCAAAGGCTGACATTTTATTCTATATGTAGCATAGTTTAAGATTTGTGTCCAATTTTTTTATGAGAGGATTGGTGAATAAATTAAACGCAAAAAAAATTAGATGCATTCTTTTCAAATAAAGATAGCAAGAGAACGAAGAAAAATTAATAGGATTAAATGAGAAAGCTTAAAATTGCATGTTCTATCTGAACCACACAAGAAAAAAAATTGTGTTCAGTGTCCCTTTAAGATATTTTTTGAAGCTGCAGATAATCCAGATGCATTTTAGGATTGTTTTCTGGGTGGTGTTCTGTGATCTGATAAGCTATCATGAAGATTATTTAATGCCTCTTCTCTTTTTGTAGAGTCCAGCTCTATTTATTATCAGCGTTCAAAAGCCTCTAAAGAGGGCAACCAAAAGAAAACAAATCTTACAAAGAACAAGGCTTCATGAAATATACAGGCTCTTCAGAGGTTACCGATATGAAACATCCTTGAGGAGGGAGTATTTCCCTTATAAAACATTAACCAGGTTCTCATTGCAGCAGCAGGCCGAGGCGGACACAGTTCAATTAGCTAAACTGCTCGTTTTCCTATTTTGAGATGTGATACCTCCTGTGGCATGTGATGTTAAGTGGAGACCAAAATGTCTACAAATGCGCTAAATACTAATTAAAGCAGCATTATCCCACAGAAGAAGAATGTACCTCTCATTTACTGTGTCTCAAAAGGCAAGTGGCACCCCAGGAAATGCCTGCCCAGCAAAGCAATGTTGTTCAGGATGTATTCAAAGGATAAAGCCTTACAAAAAAAGTATTCCATAAAGCTAAGCTATGATGATGTCTGGCAGTAGAATCAAATCAGTCATCTCTCTCTCTCAAACACTATGTGATTTATTATTATAATGTTTCATCTCTGATTTTGTTTTAATAGGTCTGTGAAACCCCATTCATGGATTTTAAACCTTGGAACCGTACAGCCACAGCACCTACATGTTTTTGGATTATTGTGTCAAATGGGTTAACCCTTTGCAATATGCTAAAATTTTGTGAGCTAAGAAGAAAGATACCATTATGCTATTGAACTATTTTTAGCCTAGACTCTTATTTTTTTGTGACAACCTCAGGTGAAGGCTTTGACACCCCAGTGTGCCCCAATATGCCGATAGGGAACCCTCACTTTGTTTAATCAACTATGAACTTTATATAGTAAACAACTGCTGTGCACCCGATGATCAAGTTATTTCCTTCCCCTGGGGCAACAGTTGCAAAGGCTCCTACAAGAGAAAACTGTGTGGCTTGAATAATTAAAACTAAAGAACACGACAGTACTCGACAAATCCTTCTGCCTTCGCAGAGACTAAATTAAAACACATCTGTTCACTAGGACCAACTGCATTTTTTGGCAGTAGGCAGCTTTCTGCTGGAGTTAATACTGTGCAGACTATCCTCTCCTTATAAGAGGCCATGATTTTATATCACAGTGACTGCAGTTTACAAACTGAAGCTAATACAACTTTCTTCAATATGCACATCATATAAGGTTTATAGAGAACATCCATATTGTATATTAAATGGATGTAAAATAAATATAAAAAAAAAAGGAGCCAGTATTGAAATTTTAGGATATACATTTCCTGCAATTTATAAAACCCTGCAAATCTATAATAAATAGAACTGAAGCTAATCTAGAGGGGTACCGATTATCTGTCTCACCGTCAGCCTGCACATAAAACACTGATTGTTTCATTTAAACAGCTGCCCTAAAATAATTATTAGGTCAGCTCTCAAGCAAAATGATAACAGACATAATACATTTATTTGAAAAAAAAAGGAGGGGAACCGTGCTGCTTCACAGATAGAGTGCAAGGTCGTACATAAAATCTTACAAGTCAATCCCTACTGCTGTGACTGACAGATTGGGGCTGATAATTGACTAGTATGTGGCAGAAAGGAGTACAGCACTCATTTTATTTATATGCAGCGGAAAAGGGTTATTTAATTTTTTGTAAATATTGTGAGAATCATTTTGCAGATGCACAGTGATGGGAAAAGCATGTGGCAATTTTTTAACACAAAGTGGAATTAAAGTTAAATATTCTTGTTCTAGAACGGCAAAACTCTTAAAGCGTCACCCCAGAGGCAGAACTTTTCTTTACTTTCCTTGATGAGATTTTTTTTGTGAAAATGTTTCTGCAGGTCATTTTTAAATAAAATTCAATTTTAAATTAGACAGCTACACTAAGGCACCAGAAGAATAAAGCAATTTGTAATGTTTTGTAATATAGTGCAGTAGTTGAAAATTGCATTGCAAATTAGTTGCATTAAAAAAAAAAAAAAAATTAAAATGTCTCCTTAATAAATCTGTTTCCTTTTCTCTTGGTCCAACATAGAAATGTAGTAAAGTAATCAAAAGATGCAGTGCTCTTACATTCAGAATAAACAGCTTTGCAGACTGGGAAAGGCTAAGGGGCGGATTTGAAAACAATCTCTGAGAGCATGTTATCAAGCAATGTGCTGCTGCTTTTGCAGCGCTACTGCATATTTGACTGCTCACTTCAAACAGCACTTTGCCCTGGATGCACTGTGTTAAGGAAAATGTATACAGTGCAGCTAGAGCACAGCTCTGTTTGAAGAGAACTAATGTGAAGCAGCACTAAAAAGTTCATGCCTAACAGTTCCTGCATGTGCCCTGTTCTTTCTACAGACATGCTGCATTTTCTGCGATGGCATCTCACATCACTGTAATGTTGTGCCTTGGGGAGGGTCATAAAACCCCAAAAAAAAACATTTCATTATTCAGACAGAGCACACAATTTTAAACAGCTTTCCAATTTATTTCTATTATCAAATGTAGGGTTGCACCGATACCATTTTTTAAGACTGAGTACAAGTATGTCATGACAGTTTACCAAGCACAATACAGACTAATAATTTAAGATAGCTTCTTTATAATTATGAACTGTAACTCAAGACATTTTTAAATAAGTAAACAGTTTTATTTGATTGTTGTCACAAAGTTCATAGAACATGTTTATAAATAAAAATATTACAATAAAATATATTAATAACAAAAAATAACAGCTGCAGCAGTTGGGGCTGGAAAGCTACAATTTAAAGGGGTGATTACTGGATGCAATGTGGTTGTAGGGTGCCTATATAACAACCTAACATTTGTATTTAATACAAAGTAATATAATTTAATTCTGAAAAAAACATTGAGGAAGGAGTGTCCCAGTAATCATCTGAGAAAAATGGGGCATTTGCATTCTACTGACTCAACAGAAAATAGGGCTGGTCTTCATATTTTTCCAGGGCTGCTTTTTATTCCCAGTCCAGCCCTGGCTAAGGATGTTCCTCAGAGTACAGTATGTTTTGAACACAATTGTTCAAGATGAGAACTAGCAGTATAACAGGCAATCTAGAAATTAGAATAATTTTTCAAATGTTAGTGGCAAGTTCTTATTAAGGAACAGAAGCATCTCTGCATGTTCAGCTATAAGTCTGTTTCTTTTATCAGTAAGGACATTTGACGCTAAGCAGAACAGTCTTTCACTATTCACACTAGTGCATACATGGGGCAGAAAGATATTTTTAGGCCATTTTTGCCAGAGCTGGAAATCTCAGTTTATTACCTGCCCAGTATTTCAGGGGTTTGTCTGAATGAGATAAAGTGATCTCTTAGGCTTCCAGCTGTATACTAGCAGCTTTTGGAGCACTGCTCTCAAACGTACATTAATACAAATAACAGCAATTTGTATTGACAAATCAGAAGTGAACAATTTTTAGTTAAGTCTTCACTCCAGCTTAAAATGAAATGGGATAATGCAGTTTGAAAAATGCCACAAGATGGTGTATGGGTAGGAAGTGGAGGTATTGGTTTAAGTATCAGTGCATTTGCATGAGTACAAGTACTCATGCAAATACTTGGTATTGGTACAACTCTAATCAAATGTGCTTTACTTTCTTGGTATCCTTTGAAGGAGCAGCAATGCATTACTGGAAGACAGCTGAACACACTGGGCGAACCAATGACAAGAAGCATACATGTATAGCCACCAATCAGCAGCTAGCACCCATCACTGCATTGCTGTTCCTGAGCTTACCTAGGTATTCTTTTAAACAAAAATACCAGGAGAACTAAGCAAATTAAATAATAGAAACAAAATGGAAATAGGTTTAAAATTGCACTATTGGAATCATGAAAGAAAAAGTTTGAATTGTATGCCCCTTTAAACTTCACACTATTCACAAATTTTATTTATTTTATATTTAAAATTCAAAGACACAAACATGATTTGTGAGAAAAAAAACGTCTGAATTCCTAAATGATAAATAAACAGTATGTATTTTGTTTTTGATGGCTAAGCTGTTTGGGTTCATGCATGTCTGAAACACACACAAAGGATGGGATTAAGGAAAAAAATCAAGTAAGATGTGCGTCATGGTTTAATAGATGCACAGACCTATTTTTTTTTACTTTTACAAGGTGTCATCAGAAAACAACCTCTACAAAGAGCTTGTTATTACCGTTTAGCATTCCTAACTGATGCATAACACAAAGTATCAGAATGGCTTGATAAAGTGATGGTAAATCCTAGCACTGAAATGCTAGGATTTACCAGCGCTACAAATAAAGGGAACAATCAGTCATGAAGTAAATAATTACTTCATGCTGAAAGTTCCTTTATTTGCCTGCAGCGTATGCCGCACTAAGCGCCCCAGGCCTCCCAAAGCAGGACACCATTTTCTCAGTGAGGTGACTTTCCGTCTCTAATAAAATTTGATTTCTTCTCATGGTATTCTTTGTTGAAAGCTAAAACTAGGTAGTTTCTAAGTCCATGAAGGCTGCCTCTTATCTCAGTTAATTTTGACAGTTTATCACAGCTAGTTCATGTGTGCCATATAGATATCATTGTGTTCACTCCCATGGAGTTATTTATGAGTCAGCACTGATTGACTAAAATGCAAGTCTGTCAAAAGAACTCAAATAAGGGGGCAGTCTGCAGAGGTTAGATATAAGGTAATCACAGAGGTAAAAAGTGTATTATAAAAGTGTTTGTCAGAACTGGTTAAAGGATAATAAAGGGATTATTTAACTTTTTAATAACAATTCTGGGGTAGACTGTCCCTTTATACTACATACTAAGAGTCATGGCTCCTAAAATTCTAGTTCATATTTTTTTTTAGATTCTTCTATTTACACCTGTATATAAAATAATTGTCAGGGTCTTAGCAAATTGTATGATAGCTCCCTGTTATCAGATGCATCACTAGAGCCCCAGTTTAAAAACAATGTGATCTCATGCACTACTTAGTATTGCTTTGTTTACCCTCAACCCTTGTAGCGCATCTTGCTAAGAATCAATGAAATTATAGATGTATTAAAACAAGTATGTATAAAATTACATATATACAGCCAGTCTACCAACATAACCAGGCGCAATGAAACTAGGGCTCCAAAATGTACCTTCTAATGCTTAAATCGTCGTAACAGCTTCCATATCACAATATATACGCTGTTCCCGACTGATAAGTAACAATCTGACCCTAAAGCTACATATTACAGTGTAGAGAAATAACAGAGCTTCTAATACCAAGAGAATAATAATACTAGTGGAGTAATAATACCAGAGGGTAATAATACTAAGAGAAAGCTATTAGCCCGGGTAGTCAAGTCACCGGGTCACAAAGGGCCTTCCCTGTGTTTAACTCCTGGGTTGCCAGAGGAGTACGGATTAAGCTACCCTGTGTATCCAGCTCTGTAAGTAAACAAGCCCTCTCCTCCCGCGGCCTAAATCCCCACACTACACTCACCGGTTCCGTCACTCTGCGGGCCTCACCCGCGCGCCGGCTGCCGCACACATCCCGCAGAAAAGCACGGCCCACCCGGCTCCACTAACTCAGCTAAGATGTCATCTCACGTCCTCTTGCGACGCTCCCATGCGTCACTTCCGGAGACAGAAAGGGCGGCATACTTGGCTACAGCAACCAATAGAATGGCGGAGGGGAAGAATCGGAGGTTAGACATCATAGATAACTGATGTGTACCAGAAGGGCTAGAATGTAAACACCTGCTTGGTGCGGAAGTAGGAGGGTTTTTGGCAATGACGTCACAGCAAGGAGACGGGATAGGCAGCCGTGCTGGAGAGGGCAAAGCTAATAATCGGAAATGCCGAGATACTGAATCTGAGTGAGTCAGTGCTGTGTTGTGTATGGCCATAAGGTTTGTTAATGAGAGAACAAAGTCACGCGTTAATTATTTAACTGTGAGTATTGTAGTCCCGTGTGCATGTAACTATTTAGTATAGTCGTCACTTATCAGCAAATATTCACGTGCATTGTGTCATCATGATGTGTACCTGTGCTGTCACGTGACCTACTTTGGGTAGCAGCGCCGTCACGCAGACCTGCCAACTTAAAAAAAATAGTTCATGTGGTGTACTAAGTTTTTTGCATATCATAAGACGCCACATTAAGTGACGTCACTGTGACGTTGTTTTTTTTTTATAACAAGCAATCCCCCATACACACTTACATGACCCACTCGCCCACCATGCACACACTTACATGACCCACTCGCCCACCATGCACACACTTTCATGAACCACTCGCCCACCATGCACACACTTACATGAACCACTCGCCCACCATGCACAAACTTACATGAACCACTCGCCCACCATGCACACACTTACATGAACCACTCGCCCACCATGCACACACTTACATGAACCACTCGCCCACCATGCACACACTTTCATGAACCACTCGCCCACCATGCACACACTTACATGAACCACTCGCCCACCATGCACACACTTACATGAACCACTCGCCCACCATGCACACACTTACATGAACCACTCGCCCAACCATGCACACACTTACATGAACCACTCGCCCACCATGCACACACTTACATGAACCACTCGCCCAACCATGCACACACTTACATGAACCACTCGCCCACCATGCACACACTTACATGAACCACTCGCCCAACCATGCACACACTTACATGAACCACTCGCCCAACCATGCACACACTTACATGAACCACTCGCCCAACCATGCACACACTTACATGAACCACTCGCCCACCATGCACACACTTACATGAACCACTCGCCCAACCATGCACACACTTACATGAACCACTCGCCCAACCATGCACACACTTACATGAACCACTCGCCCAACCATGCACACACTTACATGAACCACTCGCCCAACCATGCACACACTTACATGAACCACTCGCCCAACCATGCACACACATGAACCACTCGCCCAACCATGCACACACATGAACCACTCGCCCAACCATGCACACACATGAACCACTCGCCCACCATGCACACACTTACATGAACCACTCGCCCACCATGCACACACTTACATGAACCACTCGCCCACCATGCACACACCTGAACTATTTGCCCACCATGCACACCCTCACATAAACTCTCACATGATCTAAGCACCTCCCATGCACACACTTACCTGAACCACTCGCCCGCCATGCACACACTTACCTGAACCACTCGCCCGCCATGCACACACTTACCTGAACCACTCGCCCGCCATGCACACACTTACCTGAACCACTCGCCCGCCATGCACACACTTACCTGAACCACTCGCCCGCCATGCACACACTTACCTGAACCACTCGCCCGCCATGCACACACTTACCTGAACCACTCGCCCGCCATGCACACACTTACCTGAACCACTCGCCCGCCATGCACACACTTACCTGAACCACTCGCCCGCCATGCACACACTTACCTGAACCACTTGCCCGCCATGCACACACTTACCTGAACCACTCGCCCGCCATGCACACACTTACCTGAACCACTTGCCCGCCATGCACACACTTACCTGAACCACTTGCCAGCCATGCACACACTTACCTGAACCACTCGCCCGCCATGCACACACTTACCTGAACCACTCGCCCGCCATGCACACACTTACCTGAACCACTCGCCCGCCATGCACACACTTACCTGAACCACTCGCCCGCCATGCACACACTTACCTGAACCAGAACCACTCGCCCGCCATGCACACACTTACCTGAACCACTCGCCCGCCATGCACACACTTACCTGAACCACTCGCCCGCCATGCACACCCCCACATAAACTCTCACATGATCTAAGCACCTCCCATGCACACACTTACATGAACTACTCACTCTCCATGCACACCCCCATATAAACTCTTGCATGATATATTTACCCACCATACACACACTTATATGAACTACTCACCCACCATACACACCCCCACATAAATTCTAACATTATCTACTCACTCGCCATACGTAACAAAATAACGTTTTGGGTTTCATATCAATTAAAATTACAATTTTACCTTTAGATCCGCTAATCTAAATCGCTGTCACTCCGCCTGGTTTAAAAAAATAAAATAATATATTTTTACATGACCAAGATCATCTTCTACATTCTGATAGGTCTCCCAGTGGCGTCTGAATTCTAACTTTACGCCCCTAAATTAAAGTACGCATGTGTGTCTCATTGAATGACAACAAAGAAGCACGTTCATGAGACACGCATGCGCATTGCAAGTGGGACCGCTCTTACTATTGAAAACAGAAAATCCGGAAATGAGCGGGTGGTTGGAGCAACATAAATATCGGTATGTTCATATAATACTAAAAAAAAAAAAAAAAAAAAAAAAGAATGTATTTCTTTAAAAAAAAAGGTAGCGATTACATAGAGGTTTAGGAGATAAATAGATATTATTAAAGATTGGTCCGAAAACGTACTTTCACTTTAAGCTAACATTAATTAATATTAAATGTTTGTTGCTGGCGTTATCAATTTATGTTAAAGTTTTTGCTCTGGGGTGCTTAAATAGAATTTATAAATGACAGAGTATGTTATAATATTTACATTTAAACTATAGTTATTGCATTGTCTTTTTATTTTGCATTTTTTGATTATCCAGTCCCTCTGCATTAAAAAAATCTAAACAGAGTAGACTAGCATCATCATAATTATATGCCTTAAACATTACGGGGTCAAACAAAAACGCATATGTGGGTATTCAGACTTAGACATTCCTATATTCATAGGGAATGCAAAGAAAATACTCTATAAGTTTAACTAAGACGGTATAGATAACCATAGGCACTCATCTTATGTCACAAATAATTTGAATAAGACTGTTATAATAAAGAAATCTCAACAGGAAAGTGCAATATTCCATCTATGTATTTTATCTGAATCAAGATTGACACAATTTGAATAAAGGTCTTGCATGTGAAAAAACACGCACATCAACCAGTATTACATAGTAGTACTTTACTTGGTTAGTAATCCGAGTGTGTTAACTTTAATGAGATTTACCAAATTATTCCGAATATATGTATACTAGATAAAAAGGTAGAAATCATAAATATCTCCCAGCCTAACATTGAGTACTTTTTACCACAGAAGAAATACAAACTAAAAAGTAATGCTCATTAAACGTTATCTTTCCTTCAGTGGCTAAAATTTGTGAATCAAACAAACTAGCCAAAGGGAGAAAACCTTATTGTAAAATCTAATCCGTGGAGAACAATAATAAACCACGGCACATTATAAAAACCTGTATGTGTCTATCTTAATACAGCAAATCATTAAATCTCAACTTAAAAAACTATGACACACAATGGAAGTTTTATTTACACTAACCTAATCCAATTTGTTACATTTTAACAAGAGAACGTGCAACACATTCTATTCGAATCTGGGAAATATCGTAACAAGAGAAAGTGTAACATATACATGAGCAGATACAAAAAATACTATTGTGTATCTACATTATAAAAACTATGTAACACAGTAAAAACTCCATCTATACAATTGTAGAATCAACCACCTGTATGAATTATTAGAACAAACTACATGTGGTAACAGTTGATGAGTTTACCATTGCAAGAATTAGACCTTAGCAATATATTCAGGACAAGTTGAGTTTACAAAGTAGGCTATTTAATATCACTAACTTCAGCCTTTTCTATTCATATATTACCTAAGAGAACCAAAGTGGTAATCTTATCACATTACATATTATATATTTAAACTAACCGTGATAAAAATATCTATTCAGATACTGAAAACTACCCTTTCGACTATTAGGTACATAAAACCTATTGTCAAACAGCTATAACTATTGAAGTGTCATATAGGGATTAACCATTAAATACTACCCACTTATAGTAGATTTTAAGGACTGTGATATTGTTGTTAATCATTCAACAGTTAACCCAATTGACACACGCATGATAACGGTCCTTTAATACACCTTATATTCTCCATACCCACATCTAATATACAGACTCTACAGACTATTTAGAATTTTCATTATTCTTAATATGCCAGTTCTGTAGATATCACCAACTTGAGACCCCAGAATGTCTACCTCAATACTCTCCTTTTTCTAATATAACATAGCCTCTATTATAGCTAGTGTTTTTAATGATGTGTTGTTTTCCGCTAATTTTATCACTGTTAAATTAATAAACGTTAAGTTTTAATTTAGTGAGGTTTTTGTATACTTTGAGAACATTATCATTTCAATCTCTGATTAGTCTTTTTGAATGTCTTGGTTAATTCCAGTTTATTCACAAAGCTCTCGAGTGCTATAAGTGTACTCTTTTCAGTGGTTATTAATTTAGCCACGTTCAGTCTTCTAAGTTGCAGCCAAGTACACAGCACCGCTGACTCAAGTATTACATACTATTACATCTGGAAATTATTCCAGAAGTAGTTATAGTAAGAGATCCTGAGCTTAGTCTTAAATGTAATTGTAGTGCCATTGGTCTCCCCTTCTTTTCTTTCATAGCATCATCAGTAAATGCATAATAAAAAGAAAATGCAAAAGCACTTAGTTTGTATTTCAAATGACCATGATTTCTTTTGGACAAAATTTGAGTTAGTTCTATTTTTCCCTCTCACTGCATCATGTTACAGTCATCAGCCAATCACAAAACGTATATATGTATATTCAGTGAATTCTTGCACATGCTCAGTAAGAGTTGGTTCCTCAAAGTGTGTAAATAAAAACGATTGTGCACATTTTAGATAATAGAAGTGAATTGAAACGTTGTTTAAAATTATATGCTCTATCTGAATCATGAAAGTTTCATTTTGACTTTATTGTCCCTTTAATGGCCCTTTAACAATTTTGTATTTGCACTAGATCTATTTTTTTATAAAGGCTTCTGTCGGACTCGAGCAACTAAAAAAAAAAACAAATTTACCTAACTGGGTGAAGTTTCCAAACTCATGGAAAGTGTTTTTTTTTTTGTTTTGTTTTTTTAACTGTTCAGGAAAGTGGAGAATCAGCGTGGTGACAAAAATTGTGAAGACACAGCATTATGGCTGGCGCTCTCCTCACACGAGAAGTGATCTGCTCTGTGACGGCTGCTGTGCTAGGCTCGCGGTGCCATCGGATGATTACATTCTCCAGGATATCTCAGACACCAGCAGTGTTCAGCCACGTACCTATAGGCAAGATAGCACCAAGAGAAGATGAGCGGATCCAAGCAGTGAGAAATACGTGTGAGTAATTCACTCAACAGTAACCTCTCCCAGTTATGGGATGTTAAAGGGACAGTGTTCTGTAGAATTGGTTTCCTACTACTTATTTTTTTTTATTTTCTTTTTACCAGCATCAAAGTATAAAATGTATGGGGAGAAAATCCTCCATTAGGATTATTTTTGTGTATGAAATAGCCTTTTTTTTGTTCTTAAACACCAGAGTTCATGACATTTTAGCTAGTTTTGGAGCCGTATTTCTTCTTGTGAAAGTGCAACACATTTAGGTCTGTATTAGTACAGATTTTAGTGTATTGAACATTCTCAAGAATAATTTTATTATTTATATCTTCTATCCCCCACTGGTAGTGTCATTTCTTCTGCTGGCTATGTTTACACAACTTTTCTATAGCCAATATATTAATATAACCATGTTGGCTGTGCAAAACTGGAGGATGGATAATAAAAGAATTATCTATATTTTTAAACAATAACATTTTTGGAGTAGACTGTCCCTTTTTAAATATGGCATTTGGATACGTAATATGGTGTCCAGCAGCACAGCTGTGCAAATCAGCCAGTGAGCTTCATAATGCTCTTTCATATATTTTGGTAAAAAAAAAAAACATTTAATGTCCCTTTTAAATTGTGTATTTTTTGCATATTTATCATGGCTGTAATTTGTTTTCTAGCCACAATCCAGGCAGAAAACCACAACCAAACAGAACTATCCGAAGACATGTGAGTTGAGATCTTATTCTGTTTTATAGAAATATAGTTTTATGGACCTGGGGCATTTAAAGGACATTGTTCTGTAAAACTTTCTCCCCAATTATCTCTTTTTACCTGCTGGTGCATTTATAAATTGTGTACAACTACAAATTATGTATCTGAATTTGCTGGTTTTGCTACACACACACTTAACATATCAATACCTAACTAATCACATTTAAATGTAGAGAGAGATATGAGCAGGTCTGTGCCTTCTGCAGCCTCAGCCCATTAAAATGGACAAATCCTTGCTAAATTATAAGTAAGGTTTGATGAGCAAAAACTGCTAATTAAAAAATCAAAAAACAATGAAGCAGCAATTTTCATATATTTCATACTCTGCAGCTAATATAGCAAGTAATTGGGAACACATTTTCCAGTATAATGTCCTTTTAATTACTGTATGTAGAGCCATCCAATTTCTGTATTGGATGCATATATTTCCAAGTCCATTGCCACATAACTTGTTATAGAATGATCTACTTAAAAAGGTTGAGCATCCAGAAAAGGTTAAATCAATGGCCAAAATAATCAACCAAGGTGTTTTTGTTTTTTAAACACCTTGAGATTTTTATATAAAATGTTTAGTTATACATAATGAAACAACTTTGTAATATATTGGCTTATCAAGGCCAACCCTGCTGCATATCTATCCCTAATTGGCTTTATCAGATAAAAATTGCAAAACAATGCACTTTATACAACTGTATTACTGAGGCTAGCCTTGTTGTCTGTGGACTAAACCCCAGATTGGTTCGTCCAAATAAGGCCCAATGGTGGATAATTGCAGTAAAAAGGACGTTAATTTGCTTTAAAACATTAACGTTAACGCTGATATGTTATTCCACAGCAACACATCAAAAAGTCTTGTATTTATAAGTTTAATGAGCTTTTAACGTTCCTTTTTAATATCTTATCCAGAATTAAAAAAATGATCTCTATCTATTACCTCTAATTTATGTAAATTCACAGCAACATTTCTTTTCCCACATGAGTATTACCCAGAATGATATTTGAAAATTGTGTAATAATGTGTCTGAATAACTAAACATTGTTTTCTTCTTCTTTTCTTTAGAGTGGAAGTTGTGTTTGTGGATAGATCTGGAAGTCGTATTCCAGTGAAAGGTAAAATAGGAGAGAGTGTCCTGGAACTGGCTCATAGGCATAGCATTGAGCTGGAAGGTGAGTATCTTTGTTTAAATTAATGTGACCCCACCTGTCACAGATTAAAGGGACAGGAAAGTCAAAATTAAACTTGCATGATTCAGATAGCCCATGTAATTTTTAGACACTTTTTTAAATTAACTTGTATTTTCAACGGTGCTTTGTTCTGTTGGTATCCCTTGTTGAAAAAGAATACGCACATATCCTACAGTAGTGGAAGCAAGCTGCTGATTGGTGCCTGCACACATTTGTCTCTTGTGATTGGCCAACTAGATGCGTTCCGCTAGCTGCCAGTAGTACAGTGCTGTTCCTTCAGCCATGGATAACAAGAGAATGAAGCAAATCAATCTGCTTCCTAATTGCTGTC